>NW_025999853.1:9977121-9990487 GCF_001458135.2 Marmota marmota marmota | reverse complement strand
TGAGTTAACTTTTGTGCATGGTGAGAGGAGGGGATTCAGTTTCATTTTGTTGCATATGGATTTCCAGTTTTCCCAGCACCATTTGTTGAAGATGCTATCCTCCCTCCATTGCATGCTTTTAGCTCCTTTATCAAATATAAGATAGTTGTAGCTTTGTGGATTAGTCTCTGTGTCCTCTATTCTGTACCATTGGTCCACCCTCCTGTTTTGGTACCAGTACCATGCTGTTTTTGTTACTATTGCTCTGTAATATAGTTTTAAGTCTGGTATCGCTATACCGCCTGATTCGCACTTCCTGCTTAGAATTGCTTTTGCTATTCTGGGTCTTTTATTTTTCCATTCTAAACAACAGTTGGAAGAGTTGTGTGTTTTTAGTTGATTTTTCTCAAACTGTTATTATTTTTTCTTTCAGGAATGGTTCACTGTCATTGAGCATTATCACCGAACCAACGCCACCATCACTGAACTGGTCATAGGGAATGAATATTATTTCCGGGTCTTTGCTGAGAACATGTGTGGCCTCAGCGAGGATGCGACAATGACAAAAGAGAGCGCTGTGATTGCCAAGGATGGTGAGTCGGGAATGGAGTGACATCCAGAAAACTAGGTGGGCAGGGATTAGATGGATAAGGCTGAAAGAAGCCGAGATGTGGTGAGGGGAAAACTATGGAAACAATTATTATTGGAAAATTATGATAAAAATGTTCAAGTGAAATTTAAATTTTACAGGCAAAATCATTCAAGGGATATTACATTATCATTGCATTTTTTTTTTTAATGAAGGCTTTAAGCCAAAAGCAATGGCACATGTCTGTAATCCCAGTAGCTGCGGAGGCTGAAGCAAGAGGATTTCAAATGCAAAGCTAGCCTCAGAAACTTAGTGAGGCCCTAAGCAACTTAGTAAGACCATGTTTGAAAATAAAATATAAAAAGTGCTTGGGATGTGGCTCAGTGGTTAAGTGCCCCTGGGTTCAATCTCTGGTACAAAAAAATAAAATAAAAATAAATTAAAATATAGGCTTTAATTGATTCCAGTTTCTGGGCTATGGAGCTATAAATGGCTAATGTCACTGGGATAGGAAAAAGTAGACATTTACTTCTTGGATTTCTGTTATTTTGATTCTTGGACACTTTCAGTATAGCCACACATGAGACCCACTCAGCAAAGAAAGGAGAAGCTGAATTCTATCTTTAACCTTTCATTTCGTCATAGATTACTCTCCCTCTAAAGCCCTTCCTGATATTCACATTAGAACACATTTCTGATCAAAATTCTTGGGAAAAAAAAAAAACAATCCTGTCAATATTTGTGTTAGTGTCAGATGACCATTCTGGCTTTCCATCTTGTGATTGGCTGTACATTTTCTGAATGTATGCCATGTGTTATTTCTAAGCTCAAGGAAGTTTTAATCATGAGTGAAGCATGCCAAGAATAATATTGTCTCAAGCCAATTTGTACTTTTGAACATATTTTAATACTTGTTTTTAAGGCAAAATCTACAAAAATCCAGTGTATGAAGACTTTGATTTCACAGAGGCGCCCATGTTTACTCAGCCTTTGGTTAACACCTATGCTATAGCTGGTTACAACGCCACCCTGAACTGCAGTGTGAGAGGAAATCCCAAGGTACCATATTGTTCTATCATGTTAGTTAAACTGAGGAATTGACCTCAAGGTCCCTCTTTTATATTCCCATGTTATAATGGTTAACACTTTTATAAATGAGCCTTCTAACCACTATTTGTGTCTTTTTGGGATGTGGGGAATGGAGAGTAGTAGTGTTTGTGGATAATTAGGTACACTATTCAAAAATAGTAAAAGCCAGGCATGGTGATACATGGCTATAATCACAGGGACTAGTGAGGCTGAGGCAGGAGGACCACAAGTTTAAGGCCAGGCCCAGGAATTTAGGGAGGCCCTGCTTCAAATAAAAAAATCAAAAGGGCTGGGTGTGTGGCTCAGGGGTTAAACATCCCTGGGTTCAATCCTGGCACCAAAAAAAAAAAAGAGTAGTAGGAAAAAAATGTTTATCTTTACTAAAAGAAAAAGAAAAAGGAAACCACCTAATTTTAAAAGAACCGAGAGGTAAATAAAATAAAGCAATGTTGAGTCACCTGAAAAATTAGGTGGTGATTTTGACTCATCAAGAGTCAAAAAGAAAAGAAAAGAGTTCTATAACAGATTAAAGTTAATAACAATTATGCTGTAATGCAAGGCAGAATGCAGAGTACTAAGAAGGAAGAGATCACTGAAGAGCTTTAGAAAGGTTTTAAGTTTTCATGTTGTTGACATTTGAAAATAACAACAAATTAACAAAGTTGTCCATGAAAAACTATGTCCCTGGGTGCAACTGTGGAAAAGTGCCCTAGAATCTGGAAAATTGTAACAGTTGTGTGTTTCCTGCATATGTCGTCAACAGAGATAGGGAAGTCAAAGGGAGAAGCCAGATAGGACACAGGAAGACCCTGAATTAATGTGTAAATGGAAGTGATGTGGGGAAGGATGAGGAGGCAGATCAGAGGTTTCACCTAGAGCTTAGGAGAACATCCAGGGCTGTTGGTGTCAGTTTGGGAGGCCCAGTGTGGAGGTGCTACATTTCACCCTTTGGAGCCCAAGCTCTAGAAAGGATTATCACTGAGGTAAGAGGGTACTGTGAAAAGCCAAGGACCAAGGCGTGAGCGTAGGGGAATGCTCCCATTTGGAAGGAAGAAGAGGACTGCGTGAAAGAGATAGGAAAGGTGCCATTTCTAGGTTCAGAGCAAGAAAAAATATTATAAAAAGTGGAAGGTTTTGAGGAAGGTGTTCAGAGAGTGAAGGAGTAGACAGAAGAAGGGAGTAGAGAATCAAGGATTTCAAGTGCAGTTCAGAAGTCACAGAGCATGAAATCAACTTTCTGGGGGACTGGGTTGGAACTGATCTTGCATTGTCTGATGGGAGCAGAGCCACTGTCACTGATGATGACTTCAGATGTCATAGCGGGGAAGAAGTGGTGCAGAGGCATATGCAGACTCTTAAAGAATTAGGAAAGAATGTCCGTAAAAAGAAGTGGAGAAATGGCTGTGAGAACTTATGGTAATTTTCCCGAAAATGCCCAGCAATATACACTCCCTAGGATGAGTGGACATCATAGACCTGTACATCAATTTTTTTTTAATTTGGAAATACTTGACACATAGTATATGTATGTATATATACACATACATATACATATATATACACACACATATCAAGAGTATATATTCAAAGTGTACAACGTGAAAATTGGATAAACATGCATATTGTGTAATGATTATCACAATCGATTAACACATCTATCACCATGCACACTGTACACTGGATGCCCCAAACTCATTCAGCTCACACCTAAATGTTTGTATCCACATAGATCAAATTGAAATGCAACTGAATCCATCTGGGAAGATTGCCCTAGCAATGTCCCCTGAACAAATCTGACTTTCTTCTTCAGAACTACCCACTTGCTTTCTTGCCAACCACTAAGTAGAATGTAATTTGAGAAATACACTGCCCAAGTAGATGTGTAGTCTTCAGTGTGCTTTCTTTCTAATCTATGCTTTAAAATTCTGTCACTGGCTTCGATGGCCTTTGAATGTGCTACATACAGATAGGTTTTGACCTCACTTTCTTCAATCTGAACCTCAGCCCAAAATAACCTGGATGAAAAACAAAGTTGCGATTGTGGATGATCCAAGATACAGGATGTTCAGCAACCAGGGAGTCTGTACTCTGGAGATTCGCAAGCCGAGCCCCTATGATGGAGGCACCTACTGCTGCAAAGCAGTCAATGACCTGGGGACAGTGGAGATCGAATGCAAACTAGAGGTGAAAGGTATGCCACCCACGGTCTCATGTGTAGACCAAAGCAAAGGAACATTGTGTAATTATGGTTCTTAATGCAAAATCCAAGCTCTTTGCCAAAATGCTGCAACTGGGGCAGTTGTAATGGTAGCAGTAGCAAGAGAAGTGGGAAGGGGGATTCAGGGAGAGGAGACATTTTTATATTCTGCCTCCACTCTGCTTTATTTGTTAAAGGCTACTACTTGATTATTTAAATTGGTTTATTTTTATCTTTTCTTATTTCCTATTAACTAAAGGAATATTAGCTTTAGTGAAATGTTAATGGGTGTACAGCATGCTGAGAATAAATACAATGAACACGTTACTTTGGTGATGTAGTCTATCTATAAATAGAAGCCTACTGCAAAAATTCATCTAATGAAACTGAAGCTAAGGAATTCATATTATTTTTAATTGGTTTACTTATCTGTGAAACTTTTAATCTATATAGGACTACGTTTGTTAATTTAGTGTTTGATTATACACATAATAGAATATAGCATATACATATTATAATCCATTGCTTTTAAAATTGCTAGAGAATTTTTACTTGTACATTTCATTGGCATTAGTTTTAAGAAATGTGGCAACTTATATAAACCATGAAAACATAAGGATTTTTGTGATAAGAGAGTCTCAGCATGAACAGTCATCTTAGTTTTCTAGTTAATTGGCTAGAGTCTTTGTTTTGAAGTTTTTCTTGGCAATAAAAACCTACTTTGGGACACTATGAGAGCTCCTGCAGAAGTCCTCATTAGGAGATACTAGGTGACATGATCCTAATGTGTTTTTTCTCATCCGTCACTGTATCATATTGCTATTCGATGATAACTAATGTCTTTTATTCTTATTTATTTTTAAAAAATACTTTTTCAGTTGTCAATAGACCTTTATTTCTTTATTTTACTTACTTATATGTGCTACTGAGAATTGAACCCAGTGCCTCACACATGCCTGGCAAGTGCTCTATCACTGAGGTCCAACCCGAACCCTCTTATTTCTTTATAATGAAAAAATTATAATCCAAAAGTCAGAAAGATGACTTTGTAAATATCTATTTTAGAGAATCATAGTAAGCTGGGTATGGTGGCACATGCCTGTAATCCCAGTGACTCTGGAGGCTGAAGCAGGAAGATTGCAAGTTTGCCCTAGGCAAACCCTAGGCTAGACCCTTTCTCAAAATTAATAATAATAATAAAGGACTAGGGATGTGGCTCAGTGAGTGCCCCTGGGTTTAATCCTGGTACAAACAAAAAAAGAAAAAAAACAAATAAAAATAAAATCATAGTAAATGCTCAGGGTATTAATGTTTCTTTTAAAGAGTTATTTAGTTGTGTAGTCCTAAATGTAGTATAAGAAACTTATTGAACAAAGTAACTTCTTTCTTACAACATTTTTTAAAAACAGTTTTCTTTCTCATATGATTTCTGTCTGTCCTCTGGTATATGGTATGCAGACTATGTAACTAAGTGATAGGCGAAAATTTTATTTTTATCTCATCAGGCATATAATATTCTTAAAATTTTTCAAACCTTACTATTGAGATAATTCATACAAATGTAAACATTATTTTTTTAGCCGCTTTGTTTGCTTTAAATGATGATTAAGGTCACGTTTGCACATCATCTGGTTTCTAAACTCCTCATTTTATCAGTTTTAAGTTGTTGTTGATACTTGGGTTTCGACATCCTCTAAAAAAACAAAAACAAAATTTTTTTTAAAAAATTACCACCTATTCATGCTTTGAAAAAAAATTGAATGTTGCTAATGACATAGATGATGCTTTTATAAATGGTTCAATATTTGGAGCCTTCCATAAGAGCAAACAATATTATGCATGTGGATGTTATATTCTTTTTAGTAATAATCATGTAGTCAATTGTATAGTAGTTGAACTTAATAATCAGAATGATGTATTTTAACCTATAAGTTCATGATAAGGTATCAACTGTGGTATTGAAAAAAGCTTTTGGTCCTAAAAGTAATGCTGAGATTGTTTATCATCAGATTATTATCTGATAATTGGTAACTTGAATCAAGTTAAGCTGTGTAAAAAAAAAAGGTAAGAATGTCAACTAAGAATAAATAAATACTGGTACAAATATTCTGATTCTGCAGTGATATATCAAGGAGTAAATACCCCTGGACAACCAGTCTTCCTGGAGGGGCAGCAACAGGTTTAAAAAGTTCATATCCCACTGGATATTTCTACTTTCCGTTCCATTCCTCTTACATGAAAACGCACTTTGCATGTGAAGCTTGACTTTCTCATTTGCTTTTAATTCTGTTTTCTTAGCAGCTCATGGCATACAGTGTTTATGCCATGAACGAGGAAGGCCAAATTATTCAAGGATACCAAGTAATGTAGAAACCATGAGTTTTGTCAGAAAACTAAGTACCAGACCACAGGTCCCCAGGAGCGAAATCAGAACACTACATTTGAAGAAGTCTTCAGCTTATATAATAAGATTATCAAAACTTGGGAATCAATGGCATTTATTTAGTATTTTCATTTTTTGAATGTAGAAAGATATATTTGTCCTTTAAGATAATTTACAGCATAGTTTTCTTAAATGAAGGACAGAATTCAGAAAATAGCACCTTTTAATTGTAGACAAGTGTTCTGCACATTTTTGATGGAGGGTATAAAAATAGACCCAACATCTGGAAACTCATATTTAAGATTGTCCAATTACAAATTTGTGAGTAGGGTATTTGTAATCCATCTTTATCTATTGGACAATTTAGACATTTCCATGGGACCCAAATTATTTTATATGTCTATGAACTTAAAAGGAAAGAAAAGTGTAAGACCCTCTATAAAATGTTTTAAGCAATAAATGAGTTCTATTATATATGTATAATTCACCCCCATTTGAAAGAGCCAATTAAGAATTCTTTGGGGCTAGGTGACAATCTGTTATGACCTTTAATGTAGACTTTGCCTAAGTTTACAATATTTGCTTTCTGAATCTCCAGACATAGTGTTAGTTTTACAAAGAAGAAATTACACTTCTGCTTTTGAAGTTTTATTGTTATACATATTGTCACTTTGTATCCTGTGTTTAAGTCTTGCATTTGTTTACATCATTTATATATAATCAGTTCAGGATAGAATATTATGAAATATATTAGTCTAATATTTATACTTGATAATTTTGCCTTTTGGAATTTCAACATATATATATGAACACTAACATTTTGTAAAATATCTATGTTTTTCTTTTGATGAAAAACACAATATATATATGTTGTAGGTTTTTTTTTTTTTCATAAGCTAATGGTTTGGAAGCTCTTACCATAAATATTCACTATACCATCAGATTGGCTTTGCCACCTCTCTGACAGAGTGGTTGTGCATATTAATATATATATTTTTTACATATTAATGATCCTTTTGAAGTGACTGGATCCTCACCCTTCATTCCATGTGCTTCTATTTTCCCACATCTTTCACATGACTAAGGATTAATGAAATCAACTCATCATAATTGTGACCATAATTTCATCCAACCAGTACTCAACTTGGGTGTTAGCAGTTTATTAATGCTTACAACTTCTCTCTCTCTCTTTCTCTCTTTCTCTCTTTTCCTTAGTTGTAGCACAATAAGGATGTTTGAATGTATATTGCCATCTAAGGTAAGCTTTCATATGGTTTTGGCATATGAAGCTTATGACTATCATAAGCCATACCAAGCCTGTGGAGTATGGCATGATTTTCATTACGTAATCCAATGAAAATAGACTCCTTAAAATTGCTAACTTTGTAGTATTAATTTGTATTTTTCAGCATCTTAAATTAATATCTAGTACTTATTCATCATGACAATCTCCTAGTGACATGAAACAAACTGTTGAATGTGATAGAGCATGAATCAAAGCATTTAATGTAGATGGACATGATTGATACCCACGCATTCTGCATTCTTTGCATCAAGGAATGGACATGTACATAAGTGGCATCATTTCTACCAATATGTGACTTGAATTTTTTTATTTTGTTAAGGAGAATGACTTTCTCAAATTTGCATTAAAGAAGTTTTAAGAATGTTTCAAATAGCATGCTGTTTTTTGTCTGGACATGAATTTATTAGCAAGTAGTAAAGCCCTTCATTGAAGGACCGTGCAGTTTTGTGGTTTCGTGGGTTCTCATTTGAATGAGGCTTTTGTTTTTTTAATATAAAAATTCAGAAGCTTGGAAGGTAGGTATGAAATGTTAGGCATTTCTCTCACCTTCAGAAGGTATTGGACCATTCCTACTATTTTTAACCAAATAGTTCCAATTTTTGCACTTTCGACAGTTTAGAAGTGGTCAAAGTTAAAGGAAAGAGTCTTTTCTTCTCCAATCTGCTTGAATCAGAACTTTTTGTGCTTAATTAAAAGGAGCATTAACAAACTGGAAACAGATCTTCCCACTGACCCATAACATGGTATGCATTTGTTGTGCCAGAACCTTTAAATCATTTATAGAGCAATCACAAAACCTCTCTAAGAACAATAAGCGTTTTCTACCATTTAGGAATTTAAACTAAGATTGAACAATAGAAGGGGAGTAACTGCTATGGGTCTTCTGGGAACTTGCTTTTCTGTCTAGATGCCAAGGGCTTTAAATTCTAAATGTACTAAACCTGGAGAAGATTTCCAAGTAGGGATTGAATGAATCTTTGTAGTAATAAAATCATAATTAGTCTCATTTCCAGGCAGCTAGTGCAGTAGTATTATTTCAGTGATTTTTCACGTAGATGGTTTTGACTTTTCCCTTCTCTCTGTCCTTTCTAGGTGGGCTGTCCTTCTGCAGGCTCCTCTTGCAAGGTGTGCCTCCAAACATAATTGATTCATATTTGCGAGACTTACACTCAAGCAATCCTGAGGAATACTGAGGGCTGGGCATAGCCTCTCTGAATTCTGCTGCTTTGAAATCTGATTGAAAAGAGAAAGCATTTTCTGGTTTTCCACCAGGCCCCCAAGTGTGGTCATTTTCTTTCCTCTGAATGTTGAAGAGAAAAAAAAAATATTGTTTGCACTGGTTGCTTAATTAAAAATTGCAAACAAAATCTCATTTGCTGTCAGCACTTTGGCTGTTATTGTTTATGCTCCGCTGTATTTTCTTTTAAAAAGCAACGTAGAAAAGAATAAGCAAAAGCAATTGTTTTAGTTTCAAAGAATAGGCTGTACACGGTCCCCCTCTCTTGGAGTAAAGAATGCAATACACCATGGTAGAAACTTGAACACCCATCTTGCTCTTGATATATGGACTTTTTTCTAAATAACTTAAGAGTGGTTTATTTCACACAGGCCTGCTTAACACAAAGATCTATGTCCCCCCCCCCTTTTTTCCCATTTGAATTCATTAAAGATTTCTTAAAGTTTACCTTGCAGACAAATTTTCTCAGTAGAAAGGAAAACTAATTCAGGAAGTAGTACAACACATGTCAAGTGTTTACGATGAAATGTCACTG
Source organism: Marmota marmota marmota (assembly GCF_001458135.2). Lineage (NCBI taxonomy): Eukaryota > Metazoa > Chordata > Mammalia > Rodentia > Sciuridae > Marmota > Marmota marmota. The sequence goes on along the minus strand of NW_025999853.1, from coordinate 9,981,172 downwards.
TGTTCATTTATGTGTTTGGCATCCAATTCTCAGACACAGAACTGAGGAACAAAGGCTGAGAGCCAGGATGCTACCAAACTCGGGTGCAACCCCTATGGTGTCTCTGGCAGGGCTTCCTGGACAAATCCACTAGATCTCCTGCCAAAATAGCTAGTCCTAGGGATGGGAGACTGTTGCAGACTTCAGAGCAGTTACAAAATTAGGGTTAGCTGATGGTATCTGTTTGATTTGAAGGGAACCTCTTTTTAAAAAATTCTAGCAGCTGAGAAACATTTGTACTAATCCATAGTCTTTTTTTTTTTTTTTAAGCAACTTCCTTTGCCCTTCCTGATATTATAGTTTCAGAGAAGGGAGTAGAATGCAAGTGTAAGGTACCACCTCATTACTGTTTTGCCCATGATTCCTCCCCCTTTTCCCTTGTCCCAGAGGCTGAATAAATAGTGACTCACAGGTGCTGTCATAGCATCATGGGATGACATGGTTAAAATATCTGCACTGCTTCCTCTCCAGATCAGAGTTGTGATGGTGGTCGTGGATCTGGGTGATGACAGGCTCATGAAAGAACAGGTGGATCATCCAGGTAGTTGCAGGACATTTGAGAACAGCAAGAGAAAACTAGTTTGTGTCCAAACTATGGTGGCCCCCTCTTTTTCCATTCTAATTGGTTGGTGACCTTGCCTTTATGGTTGTTAGGAATATTGGTTATTACCCCTGTCCTATATTCCCAACAACTCCAAAATATAGTCATCCCTGAGTCCCAGGTATCAGGGATTGGTTCCAGGACTCCCTGTAGATGCCAAATACTTGTATCTCTTCTCTTCAATATCATAGTGTTTGCATATAATCTATATATTCCTCCTGTATGTTTCAAATCATTTCTAGGTTGCTTATAATACTGAGTACATGTAAATGCTATTTTAATAGTTCTTGCTCTGTATTGCTAAGAGGATAATGATAAGGAAAAAAGTTTCCCACGTTTAGTGCAAATGCATTTTCTCCCCAAATATTTTTAATCTGTGGTTGGTTGAATACTTGGATGTGAAACCCAGGGACCTAAAGGGTCAATCTGGCTGCATTGCAACAGCCTGGCTGGCTGCCTAACTCAAATATCCGTTGCCTGATTTTGCCAAGTCATGGTCAAGTCTGTTAGGCCATTTATAAACACAGCCTAGAGTGACTATAAAGCATCCTTCCATGGTTTAGGTTCCCCATTCATGACTTAGACACTCTACTTATATCCTGTGTTTTATAATGCTAATTTTCTGCATATGATCTTGCCTCGAATTAAAGGTACCCATACACCGCAAAGTTCTAAAAAGGAAGAAAAAGTTCATTTTGAAACTGTAAAGAGCAAAACATGCCAAAAGTGTCATTGCTCTCAGTTTCCCTATAATATTTTTCTAATTCTGTTTAAATTTTACATATACTTAAAGAAAAATTATATGTCACAGGAATTTATCAAAAATTCTTTTTGGAAACTTAACATTCAGAATTTTAAAGGATCACGCTTTATTTACTTCATTTAAAAGAGTTTGCTGAATGCTCTCATCTAAATTATTGAAGTAGAAGAAAAACCAATAGTTCTAAGAAACATTGGAAGAAGGTAATATGTCTTTAACTCTTCACTTTTAAATTGAATTCTGAAATCGTCTGTTTAGCTCAACCTGTGCGTTATTGAAGGTCTGATGTGTACACTGATCGGCTCAGCTAGGAACTCAAATGATGAATAAACCATTTCATGCACTGATAATGTACATGACTAATACACAAAAGGAAACAAACACGGCAGGTGTTAGAGGATTTGCAGAAGTTGGGTAACATGGTTTCTATATTCGTTAGTAGTTACTGGCAGCCAACCTAGGGCCTGCCCAGATCCCAGCTGACTGGGATTGGCTGTCTGCATGAGAAATAAGCAGTTAAGAAGGAAAAAAATGAATTTAATACAGTTTGGCTAAAACTAGGGAGAAGCAAGTAAATTTCTCTGCAGGTCCTATAGAGGAGTTTACACTTTATAGAAACAAAGGCCAGGAACTATACATATGTATAGATTTATCTAGGCAGTGCTAGCCAGAGAATGTCACAATTCCTGTTTTTCAGCCTTTGCTCAAGCCACCTGGACTTTAGTGGCAGTATTTCAGCTTCCACTGAGATTGAGAAAACAATAACCAGCAAGTTTGGGGGAACTATTTTAGGGCTTTTAATTTCAAAAGGATTCTGTTACAGTATCAATGTATGGAGTACAGGACACGCCATAGTGCTTTATTTTTCTAAATCAAATGTAGTATGAGTCTGAGATCCCCACCAGCTAAGGAAGTTGAGAAATTCTCTGTCCTGTGTGGGGGTTCTACCTCGGTCTCAGATTCTAAAGTCAACCGGAATCTTCCCTAGTGCTTACTAAAAGAAAGGCTTCTGTTCTTCAGTTAATACTGGTGATGGCAGAGATACTTGTAATATAACCCCATATGGTCCACTCAAAGTCAGGTGACTGAAACTTCCCTGATAAGTGTAGAACTGAGGAATTCCAGACTCCAAGGCTATAGCATGACTTCTGTATTAAGGTTCTCCAGAGAAACTGAACCAATAGAAGATGAGTGGGTGGATGGATGGATAGATGGATGTGTTAGGGAACAGACAGATGAGGGTGGTGGGAACAGGAAGCTAAGAAAATAAAATCTATAATTTTATAATTCTATAAAATGGGCCTGCTGTGCTGACCCCCACGTGCTTTATTTTCCAAGAAGCAATTTACCTGCAGCCCTGCCTGGCCTAAGTGAATAGAATATTTCACATTCCTCAGCAAACTACTTGTTGACTGCAGGAGAAATGCGGGCCCAAGATAATGTCAGTGGAAAGAACCCAGGAGATTTTTGTGATCCTGAAATCTGGGAGATAAGGATAATTCCTTCCAACCATAAAATCTATAAGAATGTGTGGTTAAAAATCCAATTAGAACCAGTCAGCATGGGCCAATATGACCTACAGTTGCCATGGCAGTGGGGACTTGAAAGTCTTGCTGTTAGTCAAAAGTCAAGAGGTAGACCTGGGTGGGACTCTGGAAACTTCTCTGGGATCCCCAATAAAACTGAAGTGCAGGAGAGACACATTGTCCTTCTTCTCTCTGAGAGGACCCACTCTCTCCCTTGAGAGTATCCCCTTCCCCTTTCCTATCCCTTCAATAAACTCATTCCTATTACTCTGATATGTCTGAGATCTTTCTGACTAGGTCACAAAAATTGGGCTTTGAAGAGAAGGTCTTCACATTGCCTCAGTTTCTTGGAAGGCCCCAGCTCTGTAACAGATTTCTAGGGAGAGATTTATTATAAGATACTGGTGATGTGGTTATGGAGGCTGAAGATCCCATAATCTGCTGTGTACGATATGGAGACCTCTGAAGGCTGGTGGTATAGTCAGACACCTGAGAGCCAGAAATCCAATGGTATAAATTATAGTCTGGGTCTGAAGGCCTGAGAACCAGGAGAGCCCAGAGTTCTCAAGTGATTGGATGATGCCCAGCCACAAGGGAGAGGGCTATCTACTTCACTCAGTTCATCAATTCAAATGTTACTATCTTCCATAAACACCCTCACAGACATACATAGAAATGTTTTTTAATGGGCTGGGGCTGTAGCTCAGTGGTAGAGCACTTGTCTAGCATGTGTGGGGCACCACATATAAATAAGTAAAATAAAGCTCCATTGACAACTAGAAAAAAATTAAAATAAAAGAGAGAGAGAGAGAGAGAGAGAGAGAGAGAAAGGAAGAAATGTTTAATGACCTAGCTGAGCATCCTTTGGTCCAGTCCAGTTGACACTAAAATTAATTATCACAGCATTTCACCTGCTACTTTTAGATGGGAGAATCGGAAAGTTCTACTCAGTACCAGACTTAGACATGGACGAAAGGAACCTCAGCATTTTCAAGAATTCCACTCTGGGCCTCTTCTAGTCATACCACCATGGGGGTAGTCCTACTTGGAATACTTATCATATCTTGCTTTCTTACAGACTGCATCCCCTAACCCCCCCCCCGCCCCCATTGCTTTTCGATCCCG
>NW_025999853.1:9965209-9975213 GCF_001458135.2 Marmota marmota marmota | reverse complement strand
TTTTTTTTGTCCCAGGGATTGAACCCAGGGGCACTTTCACATCCCCAGTCCTTTTTATTTTATTTATTTATTTATTTATTTATTTATTTAGAGACATGGTCTTGTTGCTAAGTTGCTAAGGGCCTCACTAAGTTGTTGAGGCTGGCTTTGAACTTTCAATCCTAGTGCCTCAGCCTCCCAAGTTGCTGGGATTACAGGCTTCCCAAACCTCATTTTTAAGGCCTCTACTCTGGTTTCAAACTCCCAAAGAAGTATCATGTATATGCACTCCTCAGGCTCAAAGGGTGGCCTAGAAGCATCTATTTTCCAGGGGACTGGGGTCAGGGAACGTGACAAGAGAGGCTGAGGCATCTACATGGGTGGACCACACACTCCTCAAGGTACAGTAAAGGAGGGAGTCAGGGTGACAAGAGCAGGGAGACTGGACAGGCTGGGCCATGATATTCTGGCAAGTATCACTGAAGAATCTGATCACCCTACATTCAAACTGGACATTACAGGTCATTATGAAGATATTTTGGAGGATACAACTATTTTATTAACCATCAGTCAGCTTCATTTATAATTTCTAAGTATTTATAAGTAACAGCGGTAAAAGTTAGGGTGCAGTCGGCCCCCAACAGCCTCTGTTCCTTCTCTGTACCTTTTCCTCCCACTCTTCCACCAGCCAACCCAACTCTCCCCTCCCTGCATACCTCTTCCTCCCACTCACCAAGTTCCAAGTCTGACCCTTTCCCTCCTTAAAGTTCTCCTGAATGGAATTCTAGAAATACAACTGTGGCCTCTCTTTCTTATGAGTAGGGATAAACAGGTAGTCTTCTTACCAATTCTATAACATTAATTGATTATAAATTAAACTCTATATTTATTTTCTTAGTTTAGTGGGTGTCACTTAATTTCCATCCTTGCACCAAAAATTCAAGTTACTGTTACATATAAGTATTTATAAAATCCTTTGTAATTAAGCTTTGATAATTCAGGACTAAAAAAACAAAGCTGTTAATGGAACAACCAGTTGTTCTGATTCTAAGGTTGTCCTCACCCTCTTCAAGTCACCTGATGATCTCTCTGTGTCCCCAGATGCACTGGCCTGGGCAATCTCTGGCCTTGCTAAATATTTTTATTCTATCTCGAGTAGATTACTAGGGACAAAATACCACGGAGGTGACAGAGGCAGTTAAACACTACCAGAGTGAGGACTCAACAGCAGTGTGGGGTGCTGGAGGACTCAAATCTGTCATTAAAGAAAAAACTTTGCACTCAAGTGCAGGATACCTGCTTTTTCTCCCAAGCCATAGTTTCAGAAAGAGCCTTCCTGTTGTTTGCAGATAAGTACTCACATAGCTGTTCATAGCAAGACTTCTAATCTTAGAGCACAGGAAAACACCTTAAAAGACATTATATACCAATGTAAAAGTCTTGGCTCCTGTCTTTTGAAGTTAGTAAATAAATAAATAGAAAAACAACAACTAGTATTTACCAGCAATGCTGTGGCAAGAAAAGAACATTATTTATTCTTTGAAAGGCAACCTTCTTGAACAATCATGACAAAGGATAATTGGAAGGCAGCCATGTTTCAAAATAAACCAAAGCTGTTTTGAAGTCATGTGGTCCTCTGGAAAATTCCAGGCATTGGAGAGCCAAGCAAGTATATCCTCTGCAGGCTATGGGATGAAGTGCCTTGGAGCTGCTCATCCCAGCCCCAGGCTTGAGTGTCCACTGGGGGACACTGTGAATTCAGTTCCCATTTCTGCCTTGGGAGGTGCCCCTGAGCCAGAGGTAGTTGGAGTAATAGTGGGGAAGAGACTTGCTAAGAGGATTATTTTTATGCTCATCTTAATAGCTCATGGCAGGACTCCAAAATCATTCCTAGTAGCAGAAGCAGGAGTTCATGGGTGACATAGATTGTTTCCTGGGTCTTTCCAGTCCTGGGTCTTTCAAAAGCATGGATTCTGGCCCACCATAGACTTTGGGTCACTTCTCTCACTTAAGGAGTTAAGTACGAGTAGACAGATTGGGAGGTTGTGACAAGAGGGCCAGTGATGGCCAAGGCCAAGGAGCAGCATCAGGCAGGAGGGAGGAGGGGAGGACAGAGTAAGGCACTGTTATTTGTACAGAGGGAAGGGAAGTCAGGAGCAGCCAGGGGGGAATGAAGCCAGAAATAGCCTTGCCAGGCAAGCAGCTAGGGAGGAAGCCTAAGGAGAAAAATCAACAATAAAAAGAAAAGAGCTCCTGTTTATCTGCTTTGCAGCATTAATCCAGCCATGCTTTCTTAACCCTTTCCACCTGGGCTGCATTTCTCTTTTCGCAGGATGGAAAACCACAGGGAGATGGTGGGCTTCCGGAACACAGTGTTTGCGCTCAGCCACCGCCTGTGATCCATGCATGGTGTTCTCTTCCATTATAGATGAGCTTATTTTAATACCAAAACATTTTCTTCTTCCCGGATCTTCAAATGGATGCTTGTTTCTCCGGGTTTACTGTCATGGAGTAAGAGGTTTCTTAGTCCAGGAAGCTCAGCATTGGCTGAGAAAAACGACATCAACAGCAGACACCCTTAGCAAGGACCAAAATGTAGACTTCAGTTACCTTGTAGATATTATCATAGAATCAGCACCAGACACAGTTCTTATATATATAAAATCTAACTATCTAAACATCTAGCACCCATCTCTCCATCTATCAAATATCTAATCCTTTGTTCTGGAAAGACCAGCTGAAGGCAAAATTGAGTCCAGTTAGTCTTTCTCATCCCTTAATTGCCATCTGAGTCTTTTCTCTCTTCTTTCTACTCATTCCCTGTTCAGTGGGACCAATAAGGCTTCTCAGAGTGGTGCCTCACTAAAGCCTTCTAAGACCCTGTGCTACACTGGGCACCGAGGCTCAGGAGGCTGAGGCAGGAGAATCAAGAGTGCCAGCCTCAGCAACAGCAAGGTGCTAAGCAACTCAGTGAGACCCTAGCTCTAAATAAAATACAAAATAGGGCTGGGGATGTGGCTCAGTGGTCAAGTGCCCCTGAGTTCAATTCCGGGTACATTAAAACAAACAAACAAACAAACAACAACAAAAAAAAAACCTGTGCTTTGGTCCCTAGTTACCCAAAATGTGATTTGATGACCAGCAGCTTTGGTCACCTGAGAGCTTTTTAAAATGAAAACTCTCAGGCCTTTTCCCAAATCCACAAATTCAGAATCTGCATTTCAACTGGCTCTCTGGTGGTTCAGCGTTCATTCATGTAGGAGAGGCCAGGCTCCAGTTCTCTTTTTGTCTCATTCCTTGCATGGATATTTATTTGGGGCCATTTTCTCTCACTTGTCCTAAGGGAAAGCTATTCTGATAACTGAATCCCCTTTCAGGTATTCCTGATAATGACATTACCTGACATCCAAATGTGACTTAACCTGTTACTCTTAAAAACTCTAAGCCGGAAGAAAGAATAAATTGCTGTGGGACTTTAGGCAGCCCAAATTGCTGAAAAGGGAATTTTTGATGAAGGGGGTTCCCTTCAGCACTCCTCAAATCATACCTTGGAAAACATTTTAAAGCAGTAGGGCATTTACTCAGAAAAGGATAATAAATGAAAAACAAAGGATATAAACAAGATTAAGAACTATGTCTCCAAGGGAATACAGTTTCCTTAACCCTAAATTGTTTTTTGCAATTTTTTTTTCAGATAAAAAGCACAATTACAACATCTCAGGGATTCTCTTGTGAAATTTTGTTTTTCTGATCTGGAGTAGGAAATGAAGTATTTCTAGAAGAGAGCAAAGGTTTTAGTTGATCTGCTATTGAACAGTGCATCTCTAATTACCCACAAATTTTAAAAGTAGCACAGTTTCATAAAATTTGAATTAGAATCTCAAAGTACAAAATCATTAAGACAGAAATTAAATAAAAGAAAATGGGGGAAATGAGTATTTATAAAACTACAGACCATAACAATTGTAAATACTCCAGCCTATAGTCTGAAGCTCAGAATTCTAAACACAACGCAGATAGCTTTACACCATCAATTTTGCTAGTCTAGCCAGGTATTTTAAAAAAATGTATTATTTTAATTGTATATATTTTATGGGGTACAGTTACAGTAATTTCAGATACTGAGGCAGATACTTGGCATGGTGATGCAGCACTGGTACTGTATGAGCTAGGTGGGGAGATAGATCAATAATTAAATTATAACCAAAAATAGGCTGGATTACAAGGCACAAAATACTCTGGTTGTATGGGAGCAAGAGAGGTACAACTAGTAAAATCCGGGTGGTCCTCTTGGAGAAGAATGAATTTAAGCTGAGCCCTGACTGATAGTGTTTCAGGGTGGTAAGGGATGGAGGGTACTCTCCAATGGGGAACAAATGAGGGGCCAACTAATGGACCCATGCAGCCAAAGCATGAGATTTAGGGACAAGAGGAAGGGAAGAGAAATTTGGGAGGTAAAACTAGAAAAATGATCAGGCTTTTAAATCCCAAGCTAGGTAGGTGGGACTTCATCAAAGGCTTCTGAACTGGGGAATGTATCCTCAGTTTTAGGAAATTTAGTAAAATAATTCTTTATTATTTTTCATTGATTCTTAATAATTGCACATATTTATGGGGTACAGTATGAAAATTCAATCATGTATACAATGTGCAATGACTAAAGAAGGGTGATTAGCATTTCCATCTCCTTAGACATTGATCATTTCTTTGTGTTCAGAGACTTCAGACTCTTTTAGTTCTTTATACAATATATAACAAATTGTTGTATGCTATTGTCACCCTGTGAGGTAGAGCCCTATAACTCATTCCTCTTAACTGTAGCTTGGTACACCTTATCCAAATAATTCTTTGTGTGTGTGTGTGTGTGTGTGTATTTGTAGATGGACACAATACCTTTATTTTATTTAGTTTTTTTATGTGATGCTGGGGATCAAACCCAGTGCCTCACACATGCTAGGCAGATGCTCTACCACTAAGCCACAACCCCTTCCCCCCAAATTCTTTACATAATATTTAGAATGAATTATAATGGCACAAATGCCACATGATATATAGAAACAGAAGAGTTTACTGTTGACAAAATGTCCATATAAGTCCAATACTGATTGAGTATCCCTAATCCAAAATGCTTGAGATCAGAAGTGTTTCAGGTTTGGGATTTTTTCAGAATTTGGATATTTGCATATACATTATGAGATGGTAAGACCTAAGTGAAAACACCAAATTCATATATGTTTATGTGCAGTTATAAACATAGCTTGAAAGTAATTTTATACAGTATTTTGAGAGCTTCTGTGTCCTAAGACCTGACTGTCATGAGATCAGGTGTGTAATATTCCACTTATGGTGTCATGATGCCGACATTCCAAAAGTTTCAAATTTTAGAATATTTTGGATTTGGGGTTTTCAGATCAGTCTTTGTCCAACTTACTGGGTGGTATTTTGCAGTGGTTAAGAGTATGGACTCTGGAATTAGACTGTGTAGGCTCAAATCCTGGCTTTATCACAATACTAGCTGTGCAATCCTAGGAAATTACTGAACCTCCCTATACTCCAGTTTCCTCTTCTATAATATAAAGATGATTATGGTGACTATTTTGTAAGGGTTTTGTGATAATCAAAGAAAGTAACTCTTGACACTCAGAATAGTGCCCAAGATAGGAACTCATGTGAGCTACCAGGTTAGTTCAAGAACAGGAAAAACTGAACTGGGACTGTAGCTCAGCGGCAGAACACTTGCCTTGCACGTGTAAGGCACTGGGTTCAATTCTCAGCACCACATAAAAATAAACAAAATAAAGGTATTCTGTCCATATACAACAACAATTTTTTTTAAAAAAAACCAAAAGGTAAAATTGTCACTATACTGTATATGATAGATGTACACATCACCATGTAATAATTCATGTTAATGGGAAGGAGTCTGGTGAAGTAACAGGAAACTGTGAATCTATTTGGTTTTGATATTGGAATGCATTACATGCAGTAGATAAGGTAAAAGGGGCAGATGCGCCTCAGCATGCCTTGAATTAAAGTGAAATTTCCAAATATTTACCACAAATAGCAATAAGAAGGGAAATCAGCCTAGAGCATGATGAGGGGAAAAAATGGTTCTTTTTCCTTTTTATTATTTTTGCTACATTTTAACTATGAAACATTTTATATTGCAAAATAAATTGAAATATTTATGCCAGATGTCTGTGTCTGTACATAGATATGACATGAAATATACATATTTATACACATATATGGCATAAGTAATGATTAAATGAACTACCCAGTTTGAAAACTGTGGTTGAGATAGCTTGATGGCTTGCTAATATCCATTCTAGCACTTTTCAATAGTAGTGGAAATTTTAGCAGGTGACCCTTCTGGCTTGTGGGATGGGAGCAAAAGTGAGGTATACAAACTTAGGTCATGGCTTTCGAAGGAAAAGGAGTGCAGCCCCCTTCTCTTTGCTCTCTCCCAGTTGGTCGGGAGTTGGGACCACCCATTTGGATCACAAGTTCAAGATTAACATCCTAAACATGGTACACTAATAGAATAAAAGAAACCCACTTCTCTGACATCATGGAGCTGCTGTACCAAGCCCTGGATTAACTACCCAGACATTATATTTGAGGGAAATAAACTTCTATCTCATTCAGGCTACTATTGTTTCCTAGCTGTATCCTAAAACAACTCCCAGTGAATTACCTGTCAGGACAGCTTGGTGCCTCTCTACAATCCCATCTCACCTCTCTACCAGGAGCAACTACTATCCAGCATTATATTTATAATTTTTTTCCTTTTCTTCATAACTTTGCTATATGTGTTCATATCCCTAAATGCTAAATTTTGCATCTTTTCAAACTATGTATAAGTAAGGTCATACTATGTGCATTTTTCCAGTGACTTGCTGCTATGGTGTGTATAGTATCCACGCCCCCCACCCTGAATTCATATGTTGAGACCCCAACACCCCACCCCACCCCTGTGATGGTATTTGGAGATGAAACCTTTAGGAAATAATTAGGTTTAGATGGGGACAGGGTACTTCTGGTGGGACTAGTGTCCTATAAACAGAACCATTAGAGAACTTCCTCTCTCTCCTCTCTCCTTTTCTCTGCCCCTCTCCTTCCTACCACTTTTCCCATACCCATGTGAGGACATAGATGGGAGGGGCTATAGGCAAGTAAGAAAGACAGCTTTCACTGGGAACCAAACCAGGTGGCATCTTGCTTGACTTTGGACTCTCTAGCCTCCAGAACTGTGAGAAATAATCTTTATTTTGTTTAAGCTACCCAGTTTATGGTACTTTGTTTTGACAGCCCAAACTAATACACCTGCCCCACCCCATTCAACAGTAAACTTGTGCAATTCGTATGAATAAGTGAACATAACAGGTTCCATATCAGACTCAGCAACTTAGCAAGACCCTAACCAACTTAGTGAGAACTTATATCTCAAAATACAAAATACAAAGGGGCTGGGGATGTGGCTTAGTGGTAAAGCATTCCTGAGTTCAATCCCCAGTATCAAAAAACAAACAAATCAACCAAACAACAACAACAAAGCACACACACAAAAATGAAGATAAAGTTCCTTAATTTTCACTGCTATATTAAACTTACATAAATTATATGAAAATTCCAAGTTCCCACTTAGCATTGGTGGACACTAAGGTTATTTTCTAGCTTTAGGTTGATGTACAAATGTACTGGCAATATTATTACACCTATCTCCTAGGATACTTGTGCAAAAATTTCTCTAGGATAGACTTTTAGATCAGAATTGTGCTGTCATGTTGCAGAGTATGTGAATATTCAACTTTACCAGATAATGCCAGATTATTGTGCAAATGGTTGTACTCATCTACTCATCTTTATTAACACTTGCATTTAGGTAGGTGTATGTTCTGGCCAACAAATTGTATGTAGAAGTATTGAGACTTTTGGAAAGGTACTCTAGTTTGCTGGCTCAGCTGAGTGGTAGCACTCTCCTCCTCCCCTTCACCCTCCTCTCTTCCTCCACCTCCTCTATTTCCTTTTCATCCTCTTCCTCTTTCTTACTGCTTGAAATCTAGATATGATGGCTGAAACTCCAGCAGCCACTTTGAACCATTAGATGATAACGTTGTAGATGCATAAAAGGATGTTAGAGCAGGAAAAAAAAAAAAAAAAAGAAGAGAAGAAGAGTCTGGAGTTCCTGATGACCACAGAACCACCATGCCAACCCCAGAATGCCAATTCTAGACTTCTTTTATGTAAGAGAAAAATAAGCTTATATTTTGTATATGTCAACATGTTTGGAGCTTTTGCTATAGATATATGAACATAAGCCCATTTGATTGTTTTTATTTATTGCTTATTTTAGAAGTTCTTTATGTAATCTGAATACTATTTATTGTGGATGTTACTTGAAGGAAATGTATTCAGTTTATGGCTTGTCTTTTCATTTTCTTTAGTATGTCTTTTGATGTACAATAGAAATTACCTTTAACATATTTAGATTTTTTAATTTGGAAAGGGATCTTTTTCCTTGTCACAGTCACGGCACTGGTAAATTAAAAAGTAATTATCTCTTAGGGCTGGGGATGTGGCTCAAGCGGTAGCATGTTTGCCTGGCATGCGCGTGGCGCTGGGTTCAATCCTCAGCACCACATACAAATAAAGATGTTGTGTCTGCTGAAAACTAAAATATTAAAAAATTCTCTCTATCTCTTTAAAAAAAAGTTATTATCTCCAAGTCCACTGCACATAGAATCAGCATAGTTAAAAGTGAATCTCTTCTGCATTTGTCAGCACCATTTTTCACATTAAAAATCACCAGAAATATATTTAATGAGAGGTTTGCTCTGATATTGCTCTGAGGCAGGAGATGTCAAACTTTGTTTTGGTAAAGGGTCAGGTAGTAAATATTCTAGACATTGTGGTCTCTGTCACAACCCCTGAACTCTACTAGAATAAACATGGCCTTATTCATGGCACTGAGTTTGAATTTCATAAACTGCACATCATGAAATATTGTTCTTTTGAGTATTCCCCAATCATTTAAAAATGCAAAAACCACACTTAGCTCTTAAACTTCAGGAAAGCTGGTGGTGGGCTAGGTTTGGCCCGCAAAGAGCAGCTTGCTGACTCTCTGCACCAAAACGTAGTCATGAATCCTGTGGGGCAAAATCCACCTGCTCAAAAGATGTTACCCAATATAAGTATCTGGAAGTAGTTTCTAGCCTATCTTATGCCTTAGAAAAGTGCATATAGATCAGAATCACCAAGTGAAGAGTTAGGCAAGTGACAGACCTATCTGTGCAATAAATTATGTTTATGACATGATGTCCCCTGCCCAAGTGGGTGCATTGTGAGGTAAAAGACTGGTGAACTCCCACTGTGTGGCAAGCTTATTTGCTCCACGGTGCAATGAGAGGACACACTTGGATTTCTGCCTTCTATTCCAAGGAAGAGCGTGTCTAAAAATATCCATTGTTGTTGGTGTCAAATGACCTGAAAAATTGGCATTTGAGTTTCAAACATCCAGTCCCCTCGTTAGTATTTTCCAAGCCCTGACTTTTTCCCCCGTTTTTTCTTTTCTCTTTTTAAATTTTATTTATTTATTTATTTTTAATTTTCAAAACCTCGTCCTCTGACCCGGCAACTAAAGCTCGCAGGCTTGTGTTTCCAAGCTGCCCAGATGGGGCATCATGGTGGTGGACCCAAGATCTGCAAATTCATGTTCTCACTTGAAAATTCCTGGGCTCTAGGCAGCATTGTGCTGCAGTGATCAGCCCGAGGCCACAGCGTAGGCCCTCTAGAACCCAGCTGTGCCCACCACCGCCAGGAGGAGGAAGCGGCTCAGTAACCGTCCAGCCGACGAGACTTCACTCACGTAGCGGTAGAAATCAGATCTCAGACGCAGGTGCAGGAGGCCCTTGGGCAAGGCAGGAGCCTCCTAGCGCGCCCTTCGGGAAGTGTCCGCGGTCAGCCACGCCTCGCGCCCGCGCCCCTCCCAAGGCCCCGCCCCCAGCCACTGCTCCGGCCGCCCC
>NW_025999853.1:9866178-9965184 GCF_001458135.2 Marmota marmota marmota | reverse complement strand
CCCAACTGCTGTCCCCGAGCCCAGCCCTGGGTAGCCAGAGGCGCGGGGAGCGAGAGGGGAGACCGGTGTGCCACTGAGCATCCCCGTGGCCGCGAAGGGGTGGGCACGGCCTTTGCTTCTGAGTGCACCGCGGACGCTTTCACTGTCCCCGCGTGTTGTCCACCCGGAGCCTCTCCCAGGTCGCCTAAAGGCTGTCACGCCACCACCCTAGTCCTGTGACCGCCCTGAGCCTCCCCCTAGCAGCAAGCAGCGGAGGGGCTGTCAAGGTTAAGGTCTGGTCCCATGACCTCCCACATAGATGCCAACTTGTGGTTTGGACCAGCAGCCCGGGTGCTTTGCACACTAAGGACTGGGCACCCTCATCACCGTTCTTCCTGGAGCAAGGATCTGAGGTGGGGTCAGCCAAGCCCAAATTGCCCTTTGGACACTTTTATAATAGTTTGTTTCTCAAAGGTGGTGGTAGTAATGATCAAAGATAAGTAACCTTTAAGAGACAACTTCCTCTTTGCCTCATTGACTTTTTCAAGAAAAACAAGCTAGGGTAGTATGAAAGTGATAATCCTTATCACAACTGAGAGATTATAAAAGCCAACAGATCTTATTAGCAATAATTATATTGGACCTATGTCTAAAGTAAGAAGAGTAAATAACCCGGGCTTTGGACAACTGTTAACCAGGAGCACACCATAAGCTGAGTGTAGAGGAGATCTAGGGTGGCAGAGTAAAGGGTCACTTTTAGCTAAAGTGCTGGGATAATATTGCATGGCACATTCTTTGGCATTGCTTTCCTTTCTCTGTCTTACAAATAGTGAAGTCCCTCCATCACCACTATAGATTTGACTATAGATCTGTGAAAGATTAGTGAGAATTGAGGTTGGATAAGAAAAATACTATGGAAATACCTGCAAGTGTTTTTAAATTTTGTTTGATGGAGCCCATTGGTGTGGTGTATGCCTGTAATGCCAGCTACTGAGGAAGCTGAGCCAGAGGATCTCAAATTCAAAGCCAGCCTGGGCAACTAAGTTGAGACCCTGTCTCAAAATAAAACAAATTTAAAAGGCTGGCACTAAAGTTCAGTGGTAGAGCACTGGGGAGAAAAGTCTGATGGAGCCTTCATTTTAACATGTCTTGCCAGTTGATGGATATGTTTATTATGTGTTTCTTAGTCATTCGCATTATTGTGCATTTCCGAATTGTTAGGGAAAAAGTAAGCTGCTTTAGTATTTGTTCTTTGCTGCTCAATTCTAGAATTTCCCAGAAGCAGGGTATTAGAATGAAAAGATTGCTGGGTTGGAAGTGAAAGACTTGAATTTTCATCTCACCATGGCACAACAAACCTACAGAATCTGCTTTCCCATGTTGAAAATAAAAAATAATGCCATCAAACCAATTTTACAAGGAAGCAGTGAGAGACAAATGATGTATTATATGCAGATAAAGACAAGACCTCATAATTTGCTCAACAAATTAAAAATATTATTCAACACATTAAAAATATACTGTTTTTAAACAATGTCCTGAAAATGCACATGAAAAATTAGTTTTGATTGGGCGTAGATTTGGCAAAAAAAAAAAATCTGGACATTAGCCAATATAAAAAACATCTGATATTGGCCAATTAAATTGTGAACTCTTAGATGTTATTATTAATTAAAGAATACTTTGCTAAGCACTTTAAAAACAATACACATACAAACAAGTCCAAGAGCTTCTGTTTAGAGGTGGGGGGGATTCCCGCCTGATGGGAGAGGTAAATTTATGATATTAATTTTAGGCTCAGAGTAGTTTTTAAAAAGGGCATGAGGTGAAGATCTGAAGCACCTGAAGTGAAAAATCAGAGTGACCCCACAAGGGGGCATAAGGATTAACATAATAAGATGAAACTGGAGGACTTTCTGAAATGGGTGTCATTAGATCCTTAACTGGCTTCTAAGTGGCTGAAGCAGGGAGAGGAAACACCCTTTCAGGATCCACATTGCTTGTTTGATAAAAATCCCACAGTAGTGTGAAAGAGCATACCAGTTTCTGGCTATTTTGCCTTAAGGTCACAGAACGGGTAAATGAGACAGGACCAGGTAAGATTCAGGTCTAAGTTGGTCTGACTGCAAAGTTCATATTGTTTTTGCTACACCATTATCTCATTTGGAGTTGCTCCTTTTCTCTGTGCATGTGGGAAAACTCCTTATGCCTTATATAATTCAGGTATGTAAAGGGCATTCACATCATTTGTGTCCTATGTCAACCCAAAGAAGTTGGTAAGCTTTCCCTTCCTAGCATAGCCTTT
Organism: Marmota marmota marmota; assembly: GCF_001458135.2. Taxonomy (NCBI): domain Eukaryota; kingdom Metazoa; phylum Chordata; class Mammalia; order Rodentia; family Sciuridae; genus Marmota; species Marmota marmota. The sequence goes on along the minus strand of NW_025999853.1, from coordinate 9,962,900 downwards.
CTGCCCTCTCAGTATTTCTTCTCCATTCATGCTGAAGTAACAGTAGTACATCATTTTGTAAGAGAAAATTGAAGCCCAGAGAGGTTAAGTGATTTTAACCTGTCTTGGGACTTGTTTATGGATTCTCAGACTGAAGAATTTTTTTTTTTTAAAGAGAGAGAGAGAGAGAGAGAATTTTTTTAATATTTATTTTTTAGTTTTCGGCGGACACAACATCTTTGTTTGTATGTGATGCTGAGGATCAAACCTGGGCCTCACGCATCCCAGGCGAGCACGCTACCGCTTGAGCCACATCCCCAGCCCCCAGACTTCAGAATTTCACAGTACCTGACAGATTGTTTCCAGAAAGGGACAGAGCAATCACATAAGCGTTTTTAATATGGTTTTAATATGGCTTATCTACTCAAAAAGCCTGCAATACTGTCTACAATAATATGATTTTATATATTTTGTAACTACTGTGTTAATTTCTAGGACATGACTGGGGATGAAGGGAAACTGATAGAAAAAAACCTTGTGATTTATATTAAGCATCTACAGTGGTGCTCTGAATTGCTTTTCAAGCTGTCTTTTCTGATAATGGTACTAGGGATTGAACCCATGGGTGCTCTACCGCTAAGCTACATCCCAGGCCTTTATTATTTTGAGACAAGGTTGCTCAGGCTGGCCTCCAAACTTGCTCTCCTCCTGCCTCAGCCTCCTGAGTAGCTGGGATTACAGATGTGCACTACTGCACTGGTACCCAGTTGCTACCTATCTTTCAGTGCCCAATTCTAACATTGCCTTCTTATGAAGTTTTTCTTCCTCTCCCAAGTCAAATCAACCACTTATTCCTCTGAACTTCTGCAATAATAACAACAATAATAACTAACATTTACTGGATATTTAATACATGCCAGGCATTATTTTAAACTGCTTTTGTTCTATTATCTCATTGAATCCTCCCAACAACCTTATGAATAAGGTACTATTAATACTTCTAGTTTATAGGTGAAGAAACTGAAGGGAAATTTACCTCTTCTAGGTGACTTAGCTTTAAGTGAGGACAGAATTCCAATCCAGAAAGCTGTTATCCTACCTCACAGGCTTTTGTGGATTTTGTGGAAGTTAAAAAACAGAACAGATGTTACGTTAGGGTACCGGATACAATTGATGCTGATGATAGACCTGGCCCAAGAGTACTCTTCTGTGGAACTTCTGCATTTTATTTTGATGCTGTGTGTCCTTACTGAGCAGGAAAATCTATCAGCTTTCAAGTTTAGACAGAAATTGCTCATTTGTATGATCTCCATAGCACAGTGCCTTGCATAAAGCAAATTCTTATTGGGTATTTATTAAATTATTGGCTGCATGAATGAAATAACAATGTAATCTTGAGAGATGATGTCTTTCAACTTTTGTTTAGTTTTAGCTGATCTTGGATTAAAAATGCTTATCAATTGTTTGGCCTGAGTAATTTTAAGAAATAAGCAAGTATTAGGATGAATGGAGAAAACAAGAACTGCATCATCTCCTCCCCTCATGAGGCAGATCTGTCTGAACTCCACTCTAAGTATGTAGCCCCTGACCCCATTCCTTGGCTTTCTTATCCAAAAGTAGAATTACAGGTTCTTAGATTTTGAAAGAACCTGAGAGTTTATTTGATGCAATTTCTACATTTATACATGTGATAACTCAGTGATTCAAATCTAGTTTTTCTAGCTGTAATGTAGTAGCATTCTCTACTACAAAACACACCATACATTCATTTTTGACTAGTTTAAACCTTTGATTTCATTATCTTTTACTTATTGGATTAAATTTTTTGCCCTGCCTTGTTCATCTGTCACATAAATCCATGCCAGTATCTCTTTTAAGAGTATGTTGGGGCTGATCTTGAATTAAAAATGCTTATCAATATATGATGCTTGATAAATGAAAGTGCCTAGCTTGGGCCAGGTCAGAGGGCATTGACCAATTCTTATGTTTGTGATGACAGAGTTGAACCAAAAGATGAAAATACCTGGGGAAGTAGCAGGATGTTAAGAAATAGTTCACACCTGTTTTAAATAACTGAGATTATAGCTGCCTTCGTACTGTAGAGTAAAGAGTTATTTGTTGGGGTCGGGGGAATGATAGAAAAAAAAGGCAATAACCTGCATATTCTTACTCAGATGTTTTACTAACAGGTTTGGTTTCTTTGAATTCTAGCACATTTCCTTTTTAATCACCTTCTTCTCCACCTCCCCCCACTTTATAACAACAGTTCATTAATTTACCAAGCATCATTTATTAAGGCAGAAGACTTGTGAGGGAGTAACCTCTTTTATTAAAACAAAATATAAACTCCTGACTTTCAGAAGATGAAAGTTCTAGAAACAGGACAGAGTCTAGGATGAGGTAAGTCCAGACCTCTCTATATAAGGAAGCACTTGAGGACCTGGGAACAGATGCCCCTTTGATTCTACAGCTGAGGTGCCTCCTCACCTTTCCCCAGTCCAGCCCTGTCTAGAAGGAACCCCTTAGTTTTCCTTTGTGGTTTGTTCTTTTAACTCCTATGGCTTCACTGTACTTAATTCCCAAAGCATAAACTGTTTCTCCTTTAAAATTCTGGGTCAAGTGTTGAAAAAACATGGCGTTGTGGTATAGAGAAAGAACATTAAAACCCTACTTACTCCTGGGGCATTTGACTAGGACCACAAGGATTGGACCACCTGGATTTTGTGACTTAGGGCACCTGATACAATTGATGTTGATATAGGTGAGGCCCAAGAGTTCTTTTTATCCCTTGCCCTTCCTATTACCCTTAACATAGTGAGAGGCAGGCATTTTCAAGGAGGGCTCTAGCAAGTACTAAAGGAAGAGGAAAATTTGGAACTAGTCACAGAAATGATAAAAAGAAAGAAGACCACCTTGCAAAGTTGGATTTCTCCAGTCATGAGAAAACTGTCCTCAAAGTGCTGGTTTAATTGCATTCATGAGTGATGCTTGATTTCCCTGGCCCTAACCTATAACCTGCCTTATTTCCTAAAAATGAGTGTGTTCTCAAATGTTGGCACTTAAATTGAACTGAATTGAGGCCAGAAGGCCAGGATGAAACCAGTAAGCCCCTGGAGCCATCCTGTTTGGCTTGACAGAGAATGGTTTTCCCTTTCCTGACCACTAACCTGCTCTGGAGCTCTGCCAAGCCAGTGATGAGAACCCTCTGTAAATAGGGAAGCACCTCACCTGTATCACAGGCTCCTAATATGAATGTTACACAAATAGAAGCAATCAGTTGGGGCTGGGGATATAGCTCAGTTGGTAGATTGCTTACCTTGCATGTCAGCACCACACACACACACACACACACACACACACACACACACACACAAAATAATGGGGAGGCACTAAGCAACTCAGTGAGACCCTGTCTCTAAATAAAATACAAAATAAGGCTGGGGATGTGGCTTAGTGGTCAGGTGCCCCTGAGCCCAATCCCCAGTACCTCCCCCCACCTCAAAAGAAAAGTTAGAAGCAATCAGTCATTTCTAATTGTGTTTTTCCAGAGTGAAGGTAGTAGTTCCTTAGAAGCACCATGAGTTCTCCTAAAAATCATAGAATCACCTAATTGGGGACAAAGTCCACCTTTAACAGCATTACCTTTTCTCACATATGCACAGCCTGTCTCCTAACCTTCTTTCCTCTTCACCTCTTAGAAATTTAGTTTCTCTTTTCATGGAAAAGGGAAGTCAATCGATGCTTGGATAACTTTGAAATTTTACCAGTTGGCCTAATAATGGATTTTGTTAATCCCTTTTGCATATGTGTCCACTCACCCAAGGAGTTTAAATCAAAAGAGGTGTTTTTTTTTTTTAGTATAAAAATTCAGATCATAGACAATGTATAGATGTAGTGTTTTCTAAATTTTGGGTGGGGAAGATTTTTGCTTTTATATATTACCCATACTAGATTTTATTTACTAATTTTCCCCACGTCAACTTTAAACCAACCGATTTTAAAAACTCACACTCTAATCATAAAATCACAGATACAATATGCTAGCTATTTTCAAAATACTTTAAAATTTTCCAGAATATGTAAATTAAACATATAAATACATTAAATATATAAATATATATATTAAGAAAAATAGTTGACCCTCAAATCACCTAAAATTATCTGATAGAGTATCAGTAATATCAATAACAATGATTAACATTAACCGAGCTCTTATGAGCACTTTACATTTTAATTTAATTTTCACAATGAGACAGGAATAGTGCCTATGCCTACTTTTCACATGGGGAGACTTGGAAAAATAACTCATTCAATTCAGCCATAAGGATCTGGATACAAATAGAATCCAGAATCCACACTCCTAACCACTCTGTAAGAAAACCCTGGGCCTATATTTTTCTCTTGAAAACTATTGCTGTGTTACCTGATGGAGAAAAGTTGGATGAAAGATTGATTTTCAGCATCTAGGTACTGAGCTCTTGAAGTATGTATATCAGATTTTAAAAACAGAATATCTGCTCAGCCCAGTGAAAGGATTCTATTCTAATATGAAATGAGCCAAACACAAATGAGATTGCATAAATCTAAAGTGGAAATGCATATGATTGGTGCCATATGCAATCTGTAAGGCTTCGTGGCCCTCATTCTTAGGAACTCATTTTCTTCTGTAATTCCTCTTCTTTGGCTTCTAAATTTTCTCTAGCAGCTACTCTGATGCAGCGGGGTGCCCCTTTTTGCCAGTCTCACTGCCCAGTGACTCTCACTTACCTGGACATCTGGATATGTGTACTTACCACTCACTGTGGCCATCTTCTCAATGTTTGCCTTGTGCCTTCTGCTGTAGAAGGCCGTGTGATTCACTGTCATCCTCCCACCTGTCTGACTGACCACTTGAGAGACTACGTTCATGGGTTACACTTCTCTCTCTTTAAAATAATCCTTACTGTGTATTGACTAAAAGACCATGTGCCATTATGAAGCCTAATCATTTGAGCATTTAGGGATTCATTTCTTTCTCAACTGAAGTTCCACTGAGCGGTCCATTCTCCCAGGAAGTCCTGTCTATTTAATATATCCCTGTTTTTCTCACTTTAATGGGTTTCTGCTTTCCTACTCTCTGGAACAGGACGAAAAGTGCCCCAGGAAGAGGCCAGAGTGCTTGTAACCCAGAGAATGGGTCTTCTATTTAATGCTCTTTCAGAACCTATCAGGTAATGCACCAGTCAGGTAACTTTAAATATTGAGACCAGCTTAGGACTTTTCTTGGATCCTAGAGGTACCTTTCTAAGTCTCGTATTTCTGATCAAGGAACTTGAGTCCAGTTTTCTCCTGGACTCTGACAGACTAGCACCTGAGTATTTGTGAGGTTTCTTTCTTAACGGGACTCTGGTAATACTTAAATTACTAATCTACCTTTGCTGGCTTTCTCTGTAACTAGAATTAGTTTTCACCTAGATATATTTGAATGTTGAAGTATCTTTTAGTTTATACTGATCACATAGAAATGTTTCCATTATTTCACTTCTATAGGAGTCCCTCCTACAAACAGAATAAAAAGAGGAAAATATGAAATAAAACCTATTTTCTTAGAGAAATTTTTGAATTTACAGTTGAGGAGTGGTAGAATACATTTCATATGCTCATATGTTAAAAACACCACGTCTTTCCTGTATTATTTATTATAATGAATTAAAGTAATTATTATCAAATCATCATTTACAGTCAAAAGAAGAAAAGGAATTATTGTTTTAAGAAGAACGAAATAGAATATTGTTATGATTTAATTTCCAGTTATTAGTAGCTAAGTTGATATCATAAGGTAGTTGTCTTTGATCATAAGATGGAGAGTATCTTATATTTTTAAAAATATTTATTTAGTTGTAGATGAACACACAGTATCTTTGTTTATTTTTATGTGATGCTGAGGATCAAACCCAGTGCCTCACACATGCAAGGCAAGTGCTTTACTACTGAGCTACAACCCCAGCCCCTTATATTTTATTACCACAGTTCAAGGCCAAAGATCTGACCCTGGGGCTGCCAACATATCAGTTATAGGCATGAGTCCCCCAAACCAAACCAAAAAGTTATGGTAGAAAGCAGGAAAGAAACTTTAATCAGTATGGCCATAACGGGAAGACAAGGGGACAGGTATTACCCGCTATGTCTTCAGGATACTGTCATGAACTCCCAGATATATAGGCAAGAGGGACCAGAAATATACATAGTCAAGCAGCCTTGGTCAAACTGTGGTCTGTAGATTATCTCAGGATTGGTTGGGCAGGGATTTATCCAGGAGATAAGAAAGTTGCTATTCCCGATGGGAATAATTTCAACTCATCACAAAATGTTTATCAATTACATTAGTTGTTTCTAGAATCTGGGATCACTTGGCAAAAGAGACAGATGGAAAATGGAGGCAGAAATGCCAAGTTTTTTTTTTTTTTACATTTGTAGGCCCAAGTGAAATCAGTGCTTTTAGCAAAAGCAGCCTCTAAGTCTTTTAATACTTTTAAATGATTATGAAAATAGAAATTAAGAGTTTGAGATGGGAAGGCTTGATTCTGTAGGAGTTTTCATTTGTTTCCACTCATTTTAATTATAGATTCAAAGATCGTAATCAACTATTATAACTATTATTTAAGAAGTTATTATCAGAATCAAATATCCAGACTGCCCAATTCTCTAAGTGACCAACATTTGGGAGATAGGATTTGAAAAGGAATCAGGCTTATTCAAAGCAGGCCTGAAGAGGATGGAGGGTTATCTCCTCAAAGCTCTATCTTGTACCTGCATACCCATGTTTACAGTGGCACTATTCACAACAGCCAAGTTATGAAATCAGCCTAGATGTTCATCAGCAGATGAATGGATAAAGCAAAAGTGGTGTATACACACAGTAGAGTAGTATTCAGTCATAAAGAAGAATAAAATCATGTCATCTGCAGGCAAATAGATGGGACTGAAGATCATCTTGTTAAGTGAAATAGCCAGACTCAGAAAAACAAGAAATACGGGCTGGGGTTGTGGCTCAGTGGTACAGCACTTGCCTCACATGTGTGAGGCACCGGGTTCTATTCTCAGCACCATTTATAAATAAATAAAACAAAGGTCCATTGACAACTAAAAAAAAATTTTAAAAAGGGAATAATATCACTAAAGGAGAAAGATAAGTAATACATGTTTTCTCTCATGTGAACTCTAGGGGGGAAAAATGACATGAAAATAGAAGGACAACAATTTAGGGAAGGGGACCAGGGAAAAGGGAATAAGAGAGGGGAATAAAGAAGATGGATACAATCAAGGCATGTTATATGCATGTATGGAAGTGTCACAAGGAAATCCATTAGTATGTGCTAATAGGTATTTTTTTTAAGCTCTCTCTCTCTCTTTTTTTTTGGTGGGGGTTGGAGTTTTTGTTGCTATTATTGTTTTGTTTTTGTGGTACTGGGGATTGAACCCAGTGAGTCTACCACTGAGTTATATCCCTACCACTTTGTGTGTGTGTGTGTGTGTGTGTGTGTGTGTGTGTGGTGCTGGGGATTGAACCTTGTGCATACAAGGCAAGCACTCTACAAACTGAGCTAAATCCCCAGCCCCTACCACTTTTGTATTTTATTCTGAGACAAGGTCTTACTAAATTCCCCAGTCCTCCCACCTCAGCATCTCCAGTACTGGGATTACAGGTGTGTGCCACCATGCCAGGCACAAAGGGCTTTCTTGGGATGGGAGAAGGTGATATAGTGAGCAGAAGGCTCTACCCTGGTCAGGGCCCTCATCAATCATGGATGTGTTTCCCTTTTTCTTCTCTAGGTGAACATTGCAATGGACTTTACCCTCCTGTCACGAGTTACTAAGACCTAGGAATGACTGCTCTTCTGCAAAAGGGCCAAAGGGAGGGGGGCCAAAGGGAGACAGAGCAAAGGACAGTTTCAAAGAAGCCCCTGTAACAGAGATGGCGGGCTACAGTTGTGAAACAATGTAATGACTTCCTTGGTCTTTGCTTCTTAACCAAAGAAGATAATTTCAAAGCTTTGTATTTGTATCTTATGCTGCCACCTGTGAAAACATTTACATCTACAGAAACAGCCAGGCATGCCCCCAGAGCTCCAGAGGCTGGGGCAAGAAGATCACAAGTTCAAAGCCAGCCTCAGCAACCTAATGAGATTCTGTCTCTAAGTAAAAATTAAAGAGGGCTGTGGATGTGGCTCAGGGGTTAAGCACCCCTGGTTTCAATCCCTGATACAAATAAATACATAAATAAATAATAAATTAATAAATAAATCTAAGGAAACTACACCATAGAAACAGTGGATTGCTATAAGTCACGAACACCATTGTTTTGTAGTTTTTTACGCTTGTATGCTTGAGATGCCAATGGTGTCATAAGCAAGCTTGGTGCAATAGAAAGACTGGTTTAATTGAAAAATTAAAGTGGGGCTGGGGTTGTGGCTCAGCAATAGAGCACTTGCCTATCATGTGTGAGGCCCTGGGTTCAATTCTCAGCACCACATATAAATAAATAAATAAAATAAAGGTATTGTGTCAACGACAACTAAGAAATATTAAAAAAAAAAAAAAAAAGAAAGGAAAAATTAAAGTGGCAGAGATAATAGGTGGGACAGGACTATAATTCCAGAGACTGGGAGAGGCTGAGGCAAGAGGATCATGAGTTCAAGGCCAGCCTGGTGGGCAGCTTAGCAAAACCCTGTCCCAAAATCAAAAATAAAAGGGATATAGCTCAATGGTAGCGCACTCTCGGGTTCAATCCCCAGTACAAAAATAAATAAGTATCAATCCCCAGTACAAAAATAAATAAGTAAATAAAGTAGCATAGATAGGAATAGAGTGACTAGAAATGGGTATGTTGGTGGTTTTTGTTTCTTCCTAGGACAAGTGTAGATGGAGGCAGTCCTTGAAGGAGGACATACGTGAGGACTTTGCCAAATTGGGTAAGGAGAATGTTTAGGAAGGGAAGAGCCATGAGACAAAATCAAGTCCCAAATAATCTGGACACGAGGACTTTGTGGCTGGAAAGGAGCTGGTGTATGCAGTTGGGTAACTTGTCAGGCTGTGCCCAAGCTCCTGACACTGGGTCAAGAACTGTGGTCATCCCTCATGTTTTACTTCTTCATTTGGGAAGCCCTGACCTGTGTGCTCCAACTACACATGAAGACTTTCACTGCCATTTCAGTCTGTTAACTTGGGGGGATTTGTTGAAGGTTTATTCTATGCCAGTCACTGTGGTAGGGAGCTGGGGAGGTAGCAGTCGGGGAGAAAGATAGTCCCTGCCCTCACGGCTTCCTTCAGTTTAGACCTAGCAAATTTCATTTGAAATGAAGAGAAAGAAGAGGAAAGAGAGAAGGAGTTTTGTAGTTTTGGCTGGAGGGAGTTTTGTTTGTAGAGGGCAAGCTGAAGTTCTAGTGCAGTTTCTGTTTGTGGAGGTTCCACTTGAGTCTTTTCTTCTCTTGTTATAATTTTCATGTTTTTTCTCTATCTTCTTGAATATATGGAATATATCAAAACTCTTTTGATGTCCTTATCTGATATTTCTATTATTTCTGACATTCCTGGATCTGATACTATTGATTTTACTTCTAGTTGTAAATTGTGTTCTCCTGCTTCTTTGAATGACTGGTAATTTTTGATTGGATGCCAAACCTTGAACATTTTACAATTTGAGATGCTAAATTTTTTTCCCCTAATATTTACTTAGTGCTGGCTGTAAGTAAGTTACTGGGAATTATTTGGATCCTTCTAGGGCTGTCTTTTAAGTTTTATTATGACTGTCTAAGAAAGCCTTTAGTCTAAGGCTAGTTCATGATCATGGCTAAGGCCCTACACTTCTGAAACTCTACTCAATTCCCCAAGTCTTATGAGGTCTTTCTGCACTGCCTGGTGGGCATATGAACTATTTGTAGCTTGCATGAGCTTCAAGAATTTTTGACTTTCTACTTCGTAGTACATGTGGCCTTGGTTATTGGTTTTGTCTCATTCAGGCACAGTTCTCAGCCAAAGACTCAGAGGTACCCTTCTGTAGCCCCCCTGAACTTTTGTCTTTCTCTTTGTGTAGCTTCCCCCTCTGTTACTGTGCTTTACAAATCCTAGCTGCCTTGACCTCATGAACTCTGATATGCTTTTCCTCCACAGCCAGCTTATGGGACTCTGTTTAGGTCCCCATTCCTGAGCTGGGACCTGGAAACTGCCTCTGGGCAGTAAACTGGAGCAATCATAGGGACGCATCTCATTGTTTCTCTTTTCTCAGGGATCTCGATTTCCTGCAATGGTCTGAGAATTGTTGTTTCATGTATTTTATTACCTTTCTAGTTATATAAAGTGAGAGGGTAAATTCAGTCCCTGATGCTCCATCACAAATGGATGCCATTGTCTACAGTTTACCTTTGAGGTCTTATTTCACAGCAAATGCTTCCTGAGTAAGTTAATATCTGTGCCATATATGAATAGTATTATATTAAAAGAGCCATGGACTAGGAATCAAGATCCAGTTTCTTTCACTTGCTTGCTATTTAAATTTGTGTTTCTTACAAACAATATGGTGCTTCCGTGGTTCTCAACTCAGATGACATAATTAATTTGATTTCTCAATTTATTTTCATCTATAGAGGGAGAGTTTGAACTGTCTTTATAGCATATGGACATGATATAAAATGTGCACACAACAAAGTATGTCATTTGGCTTAGTTTGAGCTATTTTCAAACAAAAGCTAGTATGTTATCTCTGAATAGTCTTTATTATTTGTCTTTATTACTTCCATGTATTTTTAGGCACCATACTGGACATACCTTTCATGTGCCCTGGGACTCTTTATCTACCAGTCACTGGATGCTATTGATGGGAAACAAGCCAGAAGAACAAATTCTTGTTCTCCTTTAGGAGAACTTTTTGACCATGGGTGTGACTCTCTTTCCACAGGTAAATTAGCATTTTCTTCCTCACCCTCTCTCTGTAGTTTTAACACTGATAGCTTAAAAACCAAAATGAACCAAGTTGTTTGCTCATTTTTTTTTTTTTTTGCAGAGGTGTACATTTGGGAGCAATTTGCATAATTTGTTTAAAAAGGATGTTCAAAAATTCATTTTGTTAAATAGACCTTATTTTAATGTCAGAATTATGTCCTCTGAAACTCTGCATTTCAAAATAGCACAGGGCAACTATTTCATTGATGATTTTTAAATTCGTAATGGTATTTAAACTTTGTTCTTTCAGTATTTATGGCAATTGGAGCTTCGATTGCTGCTCGCTTAGGAACTCATCCTGACTGGTTGTTTTTCTGCTCTTTTATTGGGATGTTCATGTTTTATTGTGCTCATTGGCAGACCTACGTTTCAGGCATGTTGAGATTTGGAAAGTAAGTATGTGTTTTCAAGTTGTATATTTAAAAATGTAAACAAATTAATTTTCACAATCTGATATGGCATTTGTTCATGATAAAGGGGATGAAGCTTCATTCAGTAGTTTAAATTCTTTTAAATTTATTAGAGTGTTCCATGCATGCTACATCTTCTAAGTCCTGTAGGTGTTCTGCATGTTACGGATATGTTATTTGACAATAGTTTTATTTTCTTCCCCCATTCTCCAGCTTCCTCACTAGCCCAACTTTACTATAGACAGGGCAAAAAGAAAAATAAGTGGTCCAAATAACATAGAAAAAGAATTTGTAGTATTTAAATAAACAGCATTTGACCCTTATAATAAGTGACAAGTGATGTGGAGCCTAAGGTACTCATTGGTCAAATCATCATGTGCCCCAAAATGGAATCCCTTTGACAACCATCAACAATAACAGGTAATTGTGAGACTCTCAGCTGTGGACACAGTTGGTGAAATGATTTACAAGTGCCCTGTAAATGCTGGAGCCTTGCACCAGATGCTATCTATGCCTCTGGTGCCTCTTTCTCAGACTCCAGGAAATAGTGCACAAAGCAGAAATGCTGTTCTGTATTCTTGCTTCCCCATGTAGCTCTCCCTCCACTTGGTCCTTGAAGACCTTCCTGCTGTTTGCTCACTCTCAGTTTACCTTCCTATGTCTACTGATTCTTTTTAGCCCCATTTTCTTGCTGCATAGGAAAATCAGTAGCTCTAAGAAAAAATAAAAAAACAAAACTAAACTCTTGGTATAATGAGAGGAAAAACTCAAAAGTATAGACCATTTTGGAGCAGGAAGGCTTCAGGCAACTTTTCATATTAATCCCAAATTTTGGAATAATTGCAACTACCACCTACTAAGCACTTGCATGCTTTAGGCACTGTACTAAGTGTTTTCCATACATTGTGTCTTTTATTCCTCACATTAATACTGGAAAATGGATGTTACCTCCACTGTACAAATATACTACCAATAAATGATAGAACCAAGACTACAACTCAAGTCTTTGACTTCATGCTCTTAATAACTGCTGTCCAGAACTATGAGTCTAGCAATGTATTACATGTCATGGAAAGATAGAAAATACATGACAGATAGAGAGCCCTCTTTTAGGAACTATGTGGGACATTTCGTTAGAGACAATACTTCTGTGACAATGATAACAGTCCAGATCAAATGTGAAAAGACTTACTTTAGGTTTCCAGAATCACTGAAGAAATCCTAAGTAAGAAGAAGGTAACTATAGGCTGAACTAGTTTAAGAGAGTTTTAATAGAAAATGTGAAAATTAGTTCTTTACATACCAGTCAAGACCCATGGATCAGAAAGTACCAGTAAACATTAAAGGTAACTGTGCAAAATTAAGAATCTGTACCTATTTATAGATTAAGATATGGTAAAATAGAAAAGCACCTTTTCAAAATCAAATGCATTTTAGTTAATTTGCTATGGTAAACTGGAGTAATATAATGCAATGTTCTGGATAATTATTATTATTATTAATGACTAAAAGTAAAACATTTATTTTTTTATTATTTCCTTCATTAAAATTATTTCTGGGATGAATTAGTTCACATTTCTGGCCTCACTGTAAATTTTACTCCCAATTACTATTGAATCTTGAACTGGAAATACAAAGATGAGTCACCTGTCATAAGAATATGCCAGACACACTGAGGAAGAGCATTCTACTCAGAAGCATCAGGAAAGTACTTAGAATATTAGAGAAATAGCTAGTGAATGATTACCAATCCTGGAGGAAGTAAAGGAGATCCTTCAGGGTCTCAGGGTCAGCCATTTAAATATTAACTACATACTTATTTTCAGCTATGTACTTTTTTTGCCTTACCAAAGTAAAAATACTATGGAGAACTGAATTGGATAGGTTGAGGGGTCCTGCTTAATACTACAAGAAGGACTATAAACATACCTTATGGAAGTGTGTAGACTAACCCCATGTCAGTTGTCCATTGGCTAGGATGGATTTCCTGAATATCTGTCATTTTAAACATAATTTTTATAGTATATATGGTATTTGAAAATAGATACATAAAACCAAGATGAACACTATCAGCATATACTTCAGAAATTTATTTCATGAATACATTCTTGGTTTAAGCCTGTTTTCTGTGATTTTCTGTTTCTTAAAAGACCTAAGAAAAAACATACCAAATCAGCTTGTTTTGTTGGGCTGAAAAATGTAAGGTTTTACTAACATTGCTATATTTCTTGCTATATCATTTTTTCCAATTTTCATACCCCTTTATGTACTTTATTAGTAGTCTACTTTAGTATAATAGTTGAAAATAGAGGCTCTTGAGTCAGATTGAGTAGAATCAAATTCTGGCCCCTACCTACTGGTTAATTGATCAGAAATATATTAATTTCATTTTTTCCATTTCTTTACCTATCAAATTAGAACTATTGTCATAAAAAGTTATTGTGAATATTGAACAACAATGGATGTAAAGTACTTAGCACAGAATCTGGAACATAGAAATATTCCATAATAAAGTTAGCGTTATGATGCCTTGCTATTTATATTTTAATTCAATTTCTTTGGTATGTTTATTTCCTCAGGAGTGACATTAAAAACTAACCTTTCCTAAAAGAAAAACATATGTATTAATCAGTGAGATAGTAACTGATGTCATAAGAAAAGAAGCATAGGGAAGTTGAATCAAAACAGATTTGAGGATGGAAGGTTAATATAATTTATTGAGTGGTTTTATTGAATACTGGAGCAATGAATTTGAATAAACATTTTATCAAATCTTGATTGAGCATCCATTCTAGGCCCTTTCCTAGGTGTCATAATAAGAAGAACAAACAAAACAGACAAAATCACTGATCCCATGCAGCTTACTTTCTAATCTTGGAGACATAACAGTAAAATATGCTAAACAAATAAGTACTGCAAATAGTAAATTGGGTGGTGATAGTGGTATGTGTCAAGAACTATAAGGGGTCTGATATTTTACCTACTTATAAGCTCCAAGAAAGCCTGTTAATGTTTTATGAATGCCTGCAGAAGATACAAAGTCCTGGGTCAGAGGCAGAGGACAACAACTGGGTTATTGAGGATTCAGCTATTCCGTATTAGAATTCACCAACTGGGCAAAAACAACAGACAGAGGTTCCTGTTGTGCCACATTTCCATGCCTTACCCTCTCCCACAGTCTTGTAGGGACCTAGATGAATGCCTGCACCTGTAGTGGGTTCCATAAAGAGAGAACTTTGAGGAATCTGTTTAGTTTTATAGAAAGCAAAAGCAAACCTGTTTAGGGAAGGTGTAACCTCATCTTTCAGGGTTGCTCACAACATTCACAACCCTGGAAAATGACCCCAGTTGAGTGTTGTCATAAAAAATTATTGTGCAGACATAAGCTTGCATTCTTGGCACATATGCAGGGCTACGCAAGGGTATTCTGGGTCCATGGCAGAAAGCCTCTCATAATTGTGGGAAGAAAAAAAAATAAGGAAGGAAGAGCAACTATTTAAACACTTCTTTTTTCCTTATGAATATAAAACACTGTCCTGTATTGTTCCACAGAATAGAAGTACTACCTATTTTACTTTGATGCTAATTGTTATGTTGACCTCTTAAAAATGTGTAATTTCACTACAAATATGAACTTGTTACCTTGAAT
The DNA here is from genome assembly GCF_001458135.2 of Marmota marmota marmota. Classification (NCBI taxonomy): domain Eukaryota; kingdom Metazoa; phylum Chordata; class Mammalia; order Rodentia; family Sciuridae; genus Marmota; species Marmota marmota. The sequence goes on along the minus strand of NW_025999853.1, from coordinate 9,947,885 downwards.
CAGATCATTAAAGCCATAATACATTAGTAACTACTTTAACTATAATTTTAAACTTTTAACTTAGTTTATGTATTGGAGTTTAGTTTATGTAGTTAATATAAGTTTATCAGTGGTATATTAGATTTTCTTTAGCACAGTTAGCAGAAAAATTTACAGTTAAAATCTGTCCCAGGTTTAATGTTTGCCATATAAGATAGAGCATATCTTATTTATAACATGCTTGTTCCCATGTAGAATCTTATGTAATTCAGTAAAGCAGGGTTTAAAATTTAATTTTTAAAACTAAATCAAGCATTTTAAGTTCAAGTCCAGTGTTAACTTGTATTATGTGGTACTTTTAAAAAATTAACATGTGAATATTTAGATTCAATGTTAATTTTTTCCTTTCTTTCAAAACCTTTCTATCAGATCTGTTTCTAAGACCACGTTTGGGAGGAAAGATTCCTTATCCCCATCCAACCTAGAATTACAATATACAATTTTAAAAAAAGCAGACTTATAAAATATAATCCCCAATATTTTATTTGATTGAACACACAAAATATTACTGTTAAGTTACCGTAACTTTTTCTACTGCTTACTCTCAATTCTGTACCCCTCTCATTGTGGACTCGTAAGAAACTCTGTACTACTTTGAATAGCACTATTGTAGATTGTCCTCAATGTTAACAACCTGGGGACTTATGGGTATTATGCCATCATATCCCCAATATCTATTTTTCTGGCATGTTAAGCCTTTTGAACAGATTCTTAACCCATTAATTAATTCTCTAAGCCTATGAGTTGTTATATAGAATAGTCTTTGTATAATGTGTCCTTCAAACTCCAATTGTCTGTTCGTAGTTCAAAACTTGAGGATTGGTGAGTGATTCCACCCTTATACTCCCATAAACTTTGTAATTTACTAGATCTCAATGTTATCTTTTCAGCTTTCTTTTTTCCTAGACTTAACAGGCACAGAAGTAGGATGAATATATGAGCTTAATTTAACATCTGTTATTGAATGTTGTATATGTGCAACCAGCCATATTCCTAGCCCAGTTCTCATGTGTCATTTACTTTCATTCTAAAGAAAGCTCATCCCATAATCCCTATCTGCTTTCTAGTTGCTTCTGGTCACTAGTCATAGCCCATGAAAATTATGGGCAATGATATTATTCTTTGTTATTACTGAAATGAGTGCAATACTGATAATAGGACGTCCTAAGTGCAGTAGGATGAATGTTGGCTCTGAAGTCATGTTCTTAAGCAATATTCAGCTATTCTTTAAAAACCAGACATAATTTATAGTTTGCAAGATACATAATAGATGCTAAATAAATTTCAGTACTCTCCCTCCTTTTTCTTCAGAAAGAACCCTACATAATATTATTATATTTACCTTTACAACTAATTTGACTCTCCTCCAGGCAGCCTGGAGGTCTTGGTTTGCCTGCTACTGATCTTATAAATACTGAATGTTATTATTATATTTTCCTTTTATTTGTATGTTAAGATTCAGTTCATTTTTCCTTCTAACTGACCAAAATAACTCAGTCAAGAAATCTTTTCTTCCATATCTAGTTTTATCAAATCCCTACATTTTTTGTATTTGCAGAACATTAAATATTCCTCTAGCATTAAAGACTCTGGGATATGTAGTAGAGTCTTAAAGCAGAGACATAAAGCAGGTAGACAGATTTTAAAAAAGTCTAGATCTCAGAAAAAAAAATTGAAGATTTGAGAGGTTATTAACTTATAGGTGGTAGTTTTAAATTTAGGTTAAATTATTCAGAGAATATGAAATTGCAGATGGAATTTAGTAAACAGCATTTAAAATGTAGAGGAATAGGAAGTCTAGGAAGGAGCCTGGGTAGAACTCTAGAGAAGAAAAAAAAATCAGGAGAGTACATGGAATAAATAGAAACATAGCAAAACAGTTCAAGAAAGAGGAATGATCCACATTTTAAATATTGCAAAGAAATATATAAGATGATTACTGAAATATATCCACTAGATTTGGTAAATCAAATCACTGTTTAAGCAATTTTAGTGGAATAACGGGACCACAGTCCAGACTCTAGTGAAATAATCACAAATATGAAGAGGAAATTACAAATGTAGACTAATTTTCCATTAGCCTGTTGAGGGAGGAAAGGAGAGAGGATTTGATAGTTTCTGGGGAATGCAGATTAGAGAGACTGAGACTGTTTCATTAGTGTTTTGTTTTTTTTTTTAAGAGAGAGAATTTTTTATTTTTATGTGGTGCTGAGGATTGAACCCAGTGCCCCACGCATGCCAGGCAAGCGCGCTACCGCTTGAGCCACATCCCCAGCCCACATTAGTGGTTTTTTGAGAGAAATATGAATATGTTTATAAGAGGGAAAATGTCTGTGAAAACCAAAAAGCATACTGACTAGTTGTAATTTAATAAAAGCTGTTAGAATTCCCCCTACTTTATAAGTGAAATTGACTTAGAAGTGTTTAATGATTTTCCCTAAATCATATGGTTGCTTGTTTATTATTATGATTTATTCCTGATTTATAAAAGTAATACATAATTTAAAAAATTCAAACTTTAGAGAAGTATATATAGTAGAAAGTAAGTCTTCTGAAATTTCAATGACAATTATTAGCAATTTGATACATGCTATACAAGTTTCTTCCCTTTGCACATGTTGTTTTGTAGCCTTTGAATCTTTGTAATCTTTGAATTATCAACTGAATACAACTTTGTGTATTCAGTTGATAATTCAAAGATTCAAGTAAAGGTAAAAATAAACAAAGTGTATAAAGATGTTTACTCCCTCGACATCTAATATATGATTAGCTAAACTACACAGTCAAGAATTTTACTTGCAAACACCTTATCTATTTTTGTCCTTCCTTTTTAGAGTGGATGTAACTGAGGTTCAGGTAGCTTTAGTGATCGTCTTTTTGTTGACTACATTTGGAGGATCAACAATGTGGGACTACACGGTAAATCTAAATATTTAAATTGATGTTTAAGCACTTTTTAAATATGTAGGACAAAATAGTGTATTGTTAATCTCTTCAAATCTTTTCCAGGAATTAAACTCAGGGGCACTCAACTACTGAGCCACATTCCCATCCCCATTTTGTATTTTATTTAGAGACAGGATTTCACCGAGTTGCTTAGTGCCATGCTTTTGCTGAGGCTGGTTTTGAACTTGTAATCTTCCTGCCTCAGCCTCCCAAGCCATTGGGATTATAGTCGTACACCTCCCTTTATTTTATAATGTTAATATCCTGTATACCTTATAATGGCATTTTCTTCTATGTGTAAATATTTTACTACATAGAAGATAATGACTCTATTTGCCCTCTACCCCCCTCAAAAACAGAAATTACCTTTTGAGGCCAAAATTTATATCATGAAATAAATATGCTTTAAAAGTCCTGTTAATTATGTTTGAAATTTGTCCTTAAGTATTAAGGAAGGAAAATGGTTAATTTGCCTTTTTAAAATCCATTTTGAGATGAAGATTAAGGCATGCTTTTGTTTTATGCCAGGTTGGTGACCTCAGTTGGCTTTTAGGGGACCACTATTATAAACTCGAGCTTTGCATAAGAAGAAAATTTATAAAGAAACAAATTATTCTGTCACCCAACCCAAGTTCACAACACTAGCTGACTCACAACTTCATATGCGTAGTGTTAAGAAGAATAATGTCAACGGTCAACAACTGATATTCCACACTGATTTTGTCCCAAACACTGTGCTGTCAGTTTCATCTGCCTTCAGAACAATCCTGGGAATAGACGTTATCATTATTCTGTTTTAGAAATGTCTTAAAATGATTAAGTTCTTTGTTCAAAGATACATGGGAAGTACTGAAGCTAGGACTTAAACAGACTCATTCCAGACGTAATGTTTGTAATCACTAAGCCACATACCTCCAGCAAAAACAGTGAGAGATACAAAACTAAATTACCATATGATCCAGCAGTCAAGCTCCTCCTGGGCATTTACTCAAAGGAGTTGAAAACTTATGTCCACACAAAAATGGCTAATTACAAAAATGGCTTTATTCTTAATTGTCAAAACTTGTTTGGTAAATTGGTAAGTAATGGGGTCCATTCAGATGATGGAATATTATTCAATGCCAAAAAGAAATGAACTATCACAACATAAAAAGACCTAGAGGATCCTTAAAAGCTTATTAAGATCAACAAGCTAATCTGAAAAGGCTGCATACTTTGATTTCAGAACATGACATTCTGAAAAAGGCAAAACTATGAACTCAGTAAAAATATGAGTGGTTTCCAGAGGTTGGGAGGATGTAGGGATGAAAGGCAGAGAGCACAGGATTTTTAGGTTAGTGAAACTATTTTGAATGACTGTTGGATTCATGTCATTATACATTTATCATAACACAAAAGAATGTACAACACCAAGATTGGAACCTAATGTAAACAATGAACTTTGTGTGATAATGTGTCAATGTAGGTTCACTGGTTGTAGCAAATGCCATGATGGGGGATGTTGATGGTAGGGAAGGTTATGGGGTGGGAACAGGAGGAATGTGGGAATGCCCTATACTATCCTCTCAATTTTGCTATGAACCTATAACTATTTTTTTATTGGTTGTTCAAAACATTACATAGCTATTGACATATCATATTTCATACTCTAGATTCAAGTGGGTTATGAACTCCCATTTTTACCCCGTATACAGATTGCAGAATCACATCGGTTACACATCCACTTTTTTACATATTGCCATATTAGTAACTGTTGTATTCTGCTACCTTTCCTATCCTCTACTATCCCCCCTCCCCTCCCCTCCCATCTATAACTATTTTTTAAAAAATAAAATCTAGTAAAAACAGTAAAATATTTAATTCCCTGTAATACTCAGAATTGCTAATTACTGTTTCTCATGGTAGGCTCAGAAAGAGATTTTCAGCATACTTTTAAGTGGTGATATGTTCCCTAAGACATTCATATTCCTTCTCTTTAGGTAAACATAAACAGTAGTATTGAGGATATGCTATCATAGGCCCATACAATGTACTGGAGAGATGCTATATTTTATGGTAGCTATTCAGCTAGTACCCATAAGATGGTGAATGTGGACCAAGAAGCATTTGGGCAACTGCAGGCATTAAGTCAGATGTAATTCACTTGAATTTGGAACTGAAAAATTGTTACTTCCATTGTTTTGACAAGGTCATAGGAATAAAATACACTTGCTTATTCTCACTAAGTATACTTTTTTATTTAGGTTTTCAAAATTTAATGGCTAACCTGTAGTTTCTGCAAATTTGGTACAATCTTTCAAAGTCTATTTTCAAAATACAATAGCCTATGGCCTTTGGCAATTCATTGTTACTGTTTTTAAATCCTTTGCTGCCTTTGGAATTTTTCTTGAACAGCAATTGACCAACAGGTAAATATATTGCTAGAGATTTGATCCTGGATATTCACTACACAAATGTTTTTGCATGCACACACATCATATCTATCACATTTAAGATGCATATCATGGTGTCTGCCTTTCAGGGGCTACTACATTTAAGTGAACTATCCTTTTTCATGTTTAAGTCAGATGAAGGCTTGTTAAGTATTTAATCACAATTATAGAAATAGATTGAACTGATTTGGTGAATTCATTTTTTGCTTAATGAATAAACCAATTTCAGAAAAAGTTACCATTTATATTCCAAAAGTTAAGTTTTGATTACAAGAAAAAGGATAGCTTATTATTCAGGACCTATCATAATGTTTCTTTACTATCTAATAGGAAGAAAATTGTTTTCTTAATGATTTCTTTCTTTTCTTTACCCCTAAAGATACCCATTCTAGAAATAAAATTGAAGATCTTTCCAGTTCTCGGAATAGTTGGTGGAGCAATATTTTCCTGTTCAAATTATTTCCATGTTATCTTCCATGGTGGTGTTGGCAAGAATGGATCCACTATAGCAGTAAGGCCCTAATTTCATCATCACTATTAATTTATGATAACTTTTTTTTTCTTATCACCAGCTACCAAGAGACATGAAAATATGTCAAAGCTCGAGAATGGAGAAGGAAACTAAATATCTTAAAGAATTTATTGTAGAAACAGCACAAAAACATTTTAAAAACTATGTAGACGTGGGGCTGGGGTTGTGGCTCAATGTGAGGCACTGGGTTCGATCCTCAGCACCACATTAAAAAAAAATAAACAAAACAAAGGTATTGTGTCCACCTACAACTAAAAAAAATTTAAAAAAAAACTATGTAGATTTATAATGAAGCATTTTTCCTCTTTCCACAAGCTTGCTTTGCATAGACTTTTCTGACTTCATTTAACTATTTTCATTATTGTACATAATCAAGAGTTTCCATTTGTTTTCTTGCAATTTGTGCCTTGAACTAGTAGAGGAGAAGAGGAGTAGGGAAGAAGTTCCTGACTGAATTGACAGGAAAGCTATCAAAGGTCAAAGGTTATACAGTGGGGCAATTTATTACTCATATATTTTATTGAAATGCCACTGAAAATATTTAAAAGACCTATCCTAATATTTTTTAAGGGAAAAATTTTAACCTCAATTTTCAAGGAGGTACACCTTGTGTTTTATGTTCTTTACACTTGCTCATGAGATAATTTTTTATTTATTCATATATTTTTTTAAAGTCTTTAATACTTTTTTTGTTTGTTTTTTGTTTGTTTCAGTATTGAGGATTGAACCTGGGGCACTTTCCCATTGAGCTATATCCCAAGCCTTTTTATCTTTTATTTTGAGACACAGTATCACTAAGTTGCCCAGGCTGGCCTTGAACTTGTGATCTTCTTGCCTAAGCCTCCCAAGTCACTGCAATTACAGGCATGTACCACCATGCCCAACTTCACTACTTTTAAATTGGAAAGAGCATTCTTTCCAAGTTTTTTTTTTAAACAAACATGATACCTAGGTGTATTAGTATTATCATCTTAAAAGTAGTTGAACGTAGGAAGATAAATGTTTATTCCAGTGATGCCATCTTACAATAAAACATTATAAGGACTTTTTAGGGATTGCACATACCCTTTAATTCCTTTGGTTCTATAATTCAAAAATTCTGTTCTTTTAGAGTGGATTTGATCTTTGGAAAACAGTAAAAGTTATTTTGGAAGGACTAATAAAAAAGAGTAATAAACATGAGATATAGTAGCATTTTTAGTTTTAAAAAAGTCTTATTCTTTTAAATGACTTATAAGTTGTCTCTTAAGACAATTTCAAAGGAGTCCCCATAATACAAAATCAACTTAATCAACTTTTTTGAATCATATATGTATGTGTATGTGTGTGTGTGTGTGTGTGTGTGTGTGTGTGTATATATATATATATATATATATCTCAAAAGCATTATTATATAATTCATTTAGCTATGTAAACTCTGACCTATTTGGGAAAAAAACTCTCATTTCTTGAGGTATTTTGTTAGTTGATGTTGGTGCAGTACTGTACAGAAGGTGCTTAGGAATAAATGTTGCTTGATGGATAATAAAATAGAGCACTAGCTGGAACAAAAGTTCCACTGAAGAAAATAAGATTTGTGAGGATCAACATTCACTTTAGAGGATATTTTATTAAAAAATAATTATTAACTGTCTGGACAAGAACTTAAGAAGTCAACACAAGCTAGGAAGGTAGTTAATTTCAAATTCAGAAACTGGTGATTTTTCAGTTTCTGGCAGATTTTTTTTCTGGAATAAAACTTAAGAACATTATATAAACAGATACAATGCTATTAGTCAAAAGTTTTATAATTTATTACCATACAGTGTTTTACATATGTAATTTTATAGTACTTATAGTGTTATTACTGTTATTTTATAGTAATTTCTAACTTAAAATATGTGAATTTAATAAATAAGCATAAGGCTATTTTAGTGAACATTTTTAAATTGGTAGTTATAGATTTAGTAAACTTTAACATTAAATTTATTTTAGTATTTTGTTTAAGATAAGTAGTGCTGAGAGAATCCTGATATACATGGATAAAAATTTACTGGCCTGGATTATATCATTTTATATAAAAAGACATTTGCAGTCTGAATGCAAAATAAAGGGGAGTGAGAAGGTGTTGATGTGGAGAGAAACCAGGGCAGAGTATTGTCAGTGATTGAAATATTTTGTAGAATTGGCAGAATAAGCTTTTTTTCAGCATTGTCACAAAAATGTAGACAGTTGAAAGCAAATTATATAATTCATTTAGCTATGTAAGCTCTTTTTTTAAGCACTGACACAAAAATGTTGACAGTTGAAGTATTGATGGTCTTTGACACAGTAAAAGTTGATACAGAATAAATCACAGTGTTAATTTTTAGGTAATTATTGGTTTAAAATGCGCATATATAAAACTGGAATCAAATGTCTTTTGCACTGTTTCACATCTGTATAGCGCTAGGATTTTGTGGAAGTTTGAAGTCAGCATACCTAAGGTGTGTATACTTCTTTAAGCCATACAACATCATAATCTCTTCTTTAAGTCTCTAGTTCTTTGCACATAATAGATGTTCAGAAAATGTTTGAATTGTAATAAATCCAGTGTTAAAATGTGACGCTGATTTTCTGCTTTATCCCTTAGGGCACGAGTGTCTTGTCACCTGGACTCCACATAGGACTAATTATTATACTGGCAATAATGATCTATAAAAAGTCAGCAACTAATGTTTTTGAAAAGCATCCTTGTCTGTATACCCTAATGTTTGGGTGTGTCTTTGCTAAAGTTGCACAAAAATTAGTGGTAAGAAGTTCTTTTATGATTCTTAGTGTAACTATTATACTTAGTTCTCAAATGCAAAACTGGAAACTATTTCATACAATGCATTAAGTTTTTCGTGTAGACTCAGTATCACAGTAAGTAGCTGTTTGTGCTACAAGAAAAACTGCATTATGACTTAATATTATATTCAGTTCTTTTAATTATTTAGTTGTAATTATCTATTAAAACTTTCTGATATCAAGAAACTTAACTTTAATAAGCTACCTGGTTATGAATTTGAGAGGTGTAGATAAGGATTCCCATACTGAATATAAGACTAAATAATCTGTCTTAATAGTGAATTAAAACTAACTAATTTCTCCTGAAAATTAGAGCTAAAACATTTAAAATTTAATAGTAAAATTATTTTGTTTACTTTCTTGTAGATAGCTCACATGACCAAAAGTGAACTGTATCTTCAAGACACTGTCTTTGTTGGGCCAGGTCTTTTGTTTTTAGACCAGTACTTTAATAATTTTGTAGATGAATATGTTGTTCTATGGATAGCAATGGTAAGTACTTTTCTGCTATTTATTTTTTAACAGATGTCAAAGCACAACATGTTTAGGAGACATTTAACTATCAGTTGCCTCAATATTTAGTCTATACAATGTTTCTGAATATGAAAATTACTTCTTTTAAGTTGTGAACCATTTTATATTGTATAGAAATAGCCAGTGTATCCAAAGATCAAGCTTCTAACAATCCAGGTCCTTGGAAACACAATCATTTATTATATCTTTCCCCCTCTACCCCCACAAACTAGAACAGAAATGTCAAAAACCACTTCACTCTAACCAAAGGACTTTCTGACTTTCCTTAAGCTTATTAAAATTATTCCCAGCTTACAGAAAGTAACAAGCTAATTAGATGGGGTTAGTACTAGCAAAGGTGGATACTTAGCTGCATCAGAAATCGTCTACTAATATTGAGGAGACAACAATAGATGTCACTAGGAAGTTCAGGATTCTGAGACCCATTTTATATTAAAGGTAGGCAACTCTGTGTATCTATACGGCCTTTGATGATAGTATAATTTGTTTTAATCATGATGATTGAATCATCAAGCAAGGATTAAATTCTAATGATATGCTTGCTCAAGAAAGGCATGTAGATATACATATTTTTCTACTCAAAAATTATTATAAAATGCAGAATATGGTGTTTAAGAAAGACACTTTAGTCATCCAAGGAAAAGAAAGTCATTCCGAGTAACAATCACAAAGTTGGATAAAAGGAACATTACATTTTTCTGTTCTTGAGATATATGTTTACAGTTGGTCTTCAACTAATAGTGGTTTTGAATAGTCAATAGTCTTGATATATTTTTTCCTATTTCTGGATCTCACCAGCCTTTACCAAATTGTTCATGATATATAAACATATTGATATGTATTTTTTAAAAGCTCTAAATAAATCTTTTGATAATTCAAATGATCTCTCCTGTTGTTAAATTTAGGCATTTAAAAAATCTGTTATCTGTTGTGTATAGACCACTGGTATACATTTGATGATACTTCCCTAGGTTATATAGTATTATACTTTATCTGGATTAAATTAACAATATTCATGCATAGTTCATTTAAAAGTCTTTTATTGTCCCAGGGGTGAGATATAATACCTAATCCTCTTGGGCAATGAAAATTTGCAGTCAATATACTAAAAAGTGGGGCTGGGGTTGTGGCTCAGCAGTAGAGCACTGGCCTAGCACGTGTGAGGCCCTGGATTTGATCCTAGCACCACATAAAAATAAGTAAAAAAATAAAAGGTATAATATGTATATATATATAATATGTACATATATATATATAAGTGTCTGAAAATCAGAGTACTTTCCTTTAAATTTTTGATGTACTTGGATATGTATTATAAAATGGAATTAACAAAATTAAAATATCAGGCGTTAAAAATTCAAGCACCTGTTTTGTAATGAATAGTTGGCCTGATTTATACCAATAATGTAGGCTGGTAAACTGAGGAAGTCAAATTCAACTTTTCTTTAAAACATTATACAGAAGAGGGCTGGGGATATAGCTCAGTTGATAAGAGTGCTTGCCTTGCATGCATAAGGCCCTGGGTTCTATCCCCAGCACCACAAAAAAAAAAAAAAAAAAAAAAAAAAATTACTCAGAAGATAAATACACACATACACAATGGGTGCCAAACAAAGTATGTGTTTTGTGGCATCCCTGAGGAAAAGCTTCCTGCTTCAGATAGAAAAGGATCTGATGGAGCTTTTCAAGTAAATGACAGAGATATTTTCTCATGGGTGATAATCCCTCTCCAAAGGCACAGCTATGAGGCTTCTTTTTCTCCTAGGCTTCATTGTTTGAAGGAAAGCTTTTGACTAATCTCCAGGAAAATCTTTGGAAACCTTCCTCTTTTCATTTTGAATAGAAGATAATTTTGTATATGCCTCCCCTCAACAGGGTGTCTTTCCCAGATCTTTTTATATTCCTTTTTTACAGACTATATTACTGATAATACCTTTGGAGGTGGATACTAGTGATTGCATTCAGGGGCACTCGCCATGGGAGCCACATCTCCAGCCCTATTTTGTATTTACTTAGAGTCAGGGTCTCATTGAATTGCTTGCCTCGCCTTTACTGAGGCTCGCTTTGAACTCGCAATCCTGTCAGCCTCTCCAGCTGTTGGGATTATAGGCATGTGCCACCATGCTTGCCCGGATCTTTTATGTTCTTATAACTAGCCTTAAAGGAATAAAATATGTATCTGAATAGTTCATTACAATGACTGACAGCCCCTTCTAGAAAATGTGTGGCCTTATTGCATAGCAAAAAGTTGAAAGAATGTGGAGTCAGAAGACTTGGCTTCTGTTACTTTTGAGCTTTTATACTTCAGTCCTCTTACCCCTCTTACCCTCAGCTTCTATAATTGAAATACCTTGTATATTCCAGAAGAGTATAATAATAAGGTCCAAATATGAAATATGCTAAACTACTCTAAAAAGTAATAAAAAGTAATATTTTCAGAGTTAAGAATTTTATGTTAAGAATATTTGAGATTGGGTGGGAAGGGACAGAAAAATGTCTGTAAATTCAGAAAACATAGGCCATAATCCATTTTATATTTTCTTTTTTTGCTTCCAAAGGTCATTTCTTCATTTGATATGATGATATACTTTGGTGCTTTGTGCCTTCAAATTTCAAGACACCTTCATCTACATATCTTCAAGATTTCATATCATCAAGCACCTGAACAGGTTCACAAGCATATTGACTGACTAAATAGCCCAAGGAAAAGAGGAGAAGCAGTTAGGGGAAACCTATGTGTGAAGGAAATCCCCCTGTGCAGGAGGCTAGTATACTATCCAATAAGGTTATATTTGAATTTAATAGATAAATCCTATAGATTCCATTATAATGATTTCAGTAATGAAGTCCTCATTATGTCTCATCAACATTTTTGATCAAAGGTATTATCAGTAATATAGTCTGCAAATTAGAAACAAGACAAAAGAATGAAAAACTGAACATAGGTAGTTCTAAACAGCAATCTCTTTGTGTCTACAAAATATTTATCAGACACTTGGGATTTTCATTGCCAAAGAATTACATAAGAATTCAGAACTTAAACTTTAGCCATCCTGAACATAATGGCCTTCTTTGCTAAAAACTGATAACTCATAATTGTAAATGCATGGCTTATAATAGTGTAACTGAGTTTGATAGTATAAAAAAATTTATGCTAGCCATTTTTCAAAAACTATGTTAATTACTGCTATAAAAGGAAAAGTACCAACTAGAATTTAAAAGGGCCATGGGAATTAATAATCTGTATTTAGTAAAAGATTTTGTGGTACTAGTTCAGAAAAACATGTGAATCCTTATATTGAGGGTAACTTCTTGATATTATGGGTTAAAATTTCATTGCCATGAAAAAGACATTAAACATTCCCTTTTAGGAAAGACAAAAAACAGCAACTAAAACAGCTGATATGTAAGAAAATTAGTAACTTATAAAAACATGGCAAAAACATCCTTCTATAGAATATTAGCCAGTTACTTCAAGTACACATAACTCATTTAAGGTAATAAGGGGACAAAATAAGTATCAGTTATTCAACCACTAAGTACTTTGGGCTCTGATTCTTCTCTTTCTATTCTTAGTTGAAAAGATTTAGATTGCTTTTATAAATACTAGAACTATCATCAAGATCTTTGATGATCCAAATCTTCAGACTCTCATTTGACCCTATTTCTAATTTTATAGAGTTACATAGGCCATATTGCTGTATGACGAAATAATCAGAAAAAAATAACAAAGATTACTATATCTAGCCAAGAAACAAACATTTTAAAAATGAACAGTGGAAATTTATATTCCCTAAAATATACTTCTATGAATTAAGTACATAGAAAACATTCTGGAGATACTTATTTTGCCTCCATAACTATTGGTAGAACTTCTCAAATAAAGACCTTCTTAGAAGTTTGAATAGTACTTAATATTTATATTCTAGGTTAGGGTATCACTCAGTGGAAGAATGCATGCTTAGCATGGGTGGGGTCCTGGGTTCAGTCCCCAGCACCACACACTCAAAAATTTGGAAGTAAACTGTCCTCTTATTGTCGAATATTTCCTAATGGTGGGAGCATTAATTTCTTTGTATAAATTATCACAGTAAAAAAACACGATGATTTGTATAGACTTGCTTTTAAAAACCTGAAAGACCTTAGAAGTAACATAAGGGTGGGTTATAGAGGCAAAAGTTAGAATTTAAAATGGAAAAGCATGAGAAAGTCATTCCTTTACTTCTAATGGACATATCATTTTTTGCCTGGATGGTTCATTGGAAGTAATTTCAGCAAGAAAAAAAAAGAGTTTTAACTGACTTATTTCAAACAAATGTTGAAACAATTTAATATTTGTTAAATCAAGCATTTCAGCCAGGCACTATGGCATAAGCCTGTAATCCCAGAGATTCAGGAGGCTGAGGCAGGAGAATCATGAGTTCCAGGATAGCCCCTGCAACTTAGGGAGACCCTGTCTCAAAATAAGCATTTAAAAATGGTCTGGGGAGTGCCTTTGGGTTCAATCCTCTGTACAAAAACAAACAAATCAAAAAACCCACAAATGTTCCTTAAGTTTTTCTATTTAAAGAATGTGTATTTTAAAAGACAAGGTATAAAAAATAACTTGTTCAGGTTTGAAATGAATGTAAAATCAATTCCACATTTTTATTGATATTAAAACTAAAAAGATATACCAGGTAAAATTATCTTTGAAGTCATAATATACTTAATTAGTTATGTTAATGACATACTCTTAATTATTACTAAGAAAATGTGTCAATTGTGGACCAAGCCGAATTACCTGATATTTTGATGTCTTCGTGGAAATGACACACTCACAAATGCAGGTTTTTAAAATCTTAAAACCTAATATTTATAGGCTGGGTTGGTTGTCACATGCCTGTAATCCCAGCGGCTCTGGAGGTTGAGGCAAGAGGGTGTGAGTTCAAAGCCAGCCTCAGCAACAGCAAGGTGCTCAGAAACTGAGACCCTGTTTCTAAATAAAATACAAAAAAGGGCTGTATATGTGGCTCAGTGGTCTAGTTCCCAAGTTCAATTCCCAGTGCCCCCCCACTTGCAAAAAAACACCTAATATTTATAAATCTTGCTGTTATATTAATGATTTTAGCAGTTTAATTTATTCTAGGACACAAATTTAAATTCTTTTAATATACTTTATATGCCAATAGAATAGATTTCTCTTGAAATCTTATTTTCATTAGAATTGGCTATGTAATAGTATATAGAAAAGAATGTATATGTAAAACAGATTTTGTGGTTTTTTTCTTAAGAACAATGTAAGCCACATGTGGTGGCATAGGCCTGTACTCCCAGCTAATTCAGGTAAGGGGGAAGGAACACATGAACCCAGGAGTTTGAGACAAGCTTGGGCAACAGAGCAAGACCTCAAAAAAAAAAAAAAAAAAAAAAAAAAAAAGGAATAAAGAACAATGTAATCTTTATACTTGTACTTTGTACATTTGTGACTAACAAATACACTGAAGCCTAAATCTAAATTCAGTATCTTTATTAATACTAATAAAAGTAATAGAAAAATTCACAATTACAACTTCAGAGCTGAAAGCTTGATACATATAATTTAGGAATAGCTGGTACTTCACATAACTGTTGCAATTTTTTTGGAAGTTTGCAGGAAGGGAGGACTTACACTTAAATAAGCTACTGATTAAACTTGTTTTAATTTAAACTTGAATTTCTGAACTACTCTAAAGACTTACATGACTTTTAGCTAATGTTATAATTGTATCATATTACTTAGGTTCAAGTTCTTTCTTCAAAGAGTCATCAGAATAACATGGACTGAAGAGACTTTCGAACACTTGCCATCTCTTGCTGCTGCTGTTTCATGAAAGGAGATATTAAACATTTGTTTAATTTTTAGTTAAGTGTTATACAATTTCAGCAAATAAAATATTTCAGTGCTTACACCAACCCTTATTTTTTCAATTTGAAATATATTGACTTACAGTTTCCATCATAATTTTTTTTTGCAACATAGCCATTTCTTTTTTAAGTTCACTTTGTGTACCAGTAAGTAGATTATCATGATTCTTCTCCAAGTCCTCCAAGCTCTAAAACACAAAAGGTTACTTCAGTTTTAGACCATAACTTTTTACCTCAATTTCTAAACTTGGAAAATTGTCAAAAAAATAATGTTAATTATATTTATTCCAACTAAAAATACATTCTAAGTAATACATGAAGATCAAAATTCCTAGTATGAAAAAGTAAAATAAATCAGATATGAATCAAATACAATTTCAGAAGATACAATAGTAGTATACTTTACTGGAAATAATGGGTTAAAGAACTATTAATGTAAAAGTGGAGAAAAAAAGGAAAGGTACCATCAGTATAATACCATAATTTTGAAAATTTCTAATAAGTTTCTCAAACATCAGGTTATAACCTACTAATTATGACCAATAGTCAATGTGACATGAATTCACTAGAGAGAAAAAAATGATCTATAGTATGAACTCTTAAAACAACTTACATTTTAACTCTTTACTATTTACTCAACAGTTATCCTAGTGCCTACTATGTAAAAAGTTACTATGTTAAGTGCTGTGGAGAAATTTAAAAATAAATAATGCATGGTTGCTTCTTTATTCCAAAGAGAAGAAACATATAAACAAAAATAACACAAAAGCTTTATAACAGGAATGGAAATGTAGCTTACTCAGGCTATATCAAAGAAAATGGGGATTGAATCCAATTCATTTGGCAAAAAAGTAAAATTTCAATAAATAAAGTATTCTAGGGGGAGAATATAAGCAAAAGCATGGACATACAGTGAGTGGGTTCAGAGAAAGCAATTATGTAGAGGGGTAGAAGTAATAAAGTACATGAAACTTAAAAAGAGTCATGACAGGGATCTCAAAGACCTAAGAATGTAGAATGGGAATGTAGATTTTTCAGTAGGAAAGAGATTTTTTTTTTTTTTTTTTTAGAAAAATAACATGGAAGACTTATGAAGGATGGCCTGGAGAACAGAGAAATCAGTTAAAGAGTTTTAATGGTAAAACCAAAAAGTGATAAGGCCCCGAACTAAGGTAATAACAGTGGGAATTAAAAGAAAGAACCACTGATGAAGAAAAATTACAAGATCCTAGTTATAAATGAATGTCAAAGATAAAGGAGGTGGAGGAGTCAGAGTATACTGAAGTTCCTATCCTAGGTAGTAATGTTTAATTATAACATTTAGAAAAAATATTTTCTAGTTTTATCAAACCTTCATACCAATTAACAAATTTTATTCTCAGGGAGCATTAGAGAAAGCAAGTTCTCTACGTGAAAATGCTTTTAATTTTAAAAGTAACTTTTGCATTTTTTAAACTATTTTACTATTTAGATCACAACTTGCACAATTGTCAGTAAATAATTTCAATCCACAAATTTTTATTCTTAAGCTATCTTGCCTATCTCTTAGAAGTTGGAATATAAATTCATTTTTGATTACTGCAATAAATTCTAAAAGCAAATATGCCATACTTATATGTACATCTGAAAATAAATATTAATTTCAATTGGATCTTTTCTATTTAATAAAGACTATGTAGAAACAGTTAAACAGAGAATAATGACTTAAATGTTAATTATGTGGATTTGATACATAAGTATATTTCCAGGTAAAATTCTCAATTTACCATTTCTGTCTTGAATAATCACCATAAAACAGAATCCTAAAGTAAAGATATATATTGTCACTTGTCAGAAATGAGTTCAAAATGAAAAGGTAAAAATTTTAAATGCATTAGCAAAATACTTTCCCCGTAAGTTTGGAAACAAAAGAATTATTTTCTATTTCCATAAGTATATTGTTTTTTAAGACTGTATTGTTACAAAATGTACAACATTTACCTTTATGAACTGCTCATATAGTTGTCTAATTGTTTTCAGTCTCTGATTCTGAACAATTCTAGATTGTTGAAAAACCTTTTGTTGTTGTCGAAACATATTCTATAATCATAAAAAGAAAAAACTGTGGTAATAACAATTTGGTAAATTATTTTGTTTGTTTTCAGTGCTGGGGATCAAACCTAGGGCTTCACACATGTTAGTTAGACAGACATTTTACCTCTGAGATATGTCCCCAGCCCTGAAGTTTTAAACTTAGCAAAAAATAATTCCATATTGCACTTGAAAAGAATAGTTCATAAGTTGATAGTTTTAAGTTTTTGTTTCAGTAACTATTATGACAGAGTTTAGATCATTTGTGTTTATTGCTAATATGGAATAATTATAATAATCTTACCAGTCAATGAGTAGGAAATCTTAATGCTCAAGACATGTATTATTCTAGGTAATTTCAATATCCACATGGATGATCTTCCATAATGGTGGTCTTTCAGTTCCTTAACCTATCCTCCACCAATGATTTTTGTCTTCCCTATTTTAGCCATTCACTTACATACTTATACACTAGATTTTGCCTTTATCAATGATAGGACCTTTCTATAGTATTGATAATGGCAAACAAAATATATATTAACTTTGTGTTCAAACTTATATGAACTCATTTAATCCTGTGAGATAGATAGGTACTCATGAGTCACTTTAGAGTTGAGGAAACTAAGACTTAAAGTTAAATAATTTGCCCATAGTTTCACAGGTACCAATTGCTCAAACCAGGATTTGATCTCAAACTGTATTTTTCCAGAGTCCAGGTACACTGCATATGCATAACTGTTTCTCCACACATCCCAGTATTTGATCACCACCTCAACATTCAAGCTTACTCTCTTTAGTAATACAGTTCAATAATATATCAGGAAACCAAATCCATTAATTCTACCTATTTTCACTGTCATTCCTATTCCTGTTGTCCTAACTTTCCTCTTTCCCAGCTTAAATTATATGGACAATTATTATAATTACTCCTTTACATATATACCTTGCCCCTTTCTGACTCTTTGTCACACTTAATTGGTTAAACCTCAACCCTGAAAAATTCAACTCTCTAGCTACTCTATCTAGAAGCAAGACTTTCACCATCTGATTATCTTATTAAAGAAATAAAAGAAATCTAAAGAGAACTTTATCAGTTTCCCATTACAATATCAACTGTCCACCTACATTAATTTATGCTCAAGATACTCTGCATTCCCTTTTGTTTCGAAGGATGAACTATCCTTGTGCGTAAGGCCAACTTCTTCACATGTCCCAGCCATTCTCAAGAATTCAGCAAATGCTTCCCTCTTTCTGTTATTTTAAATTTGTCCCTCTAAATTATTCCTGTCAATACACAGACATGTTGCCACTTCTCTTATCTTAAAAACAAAAAGAACAACAACAACAAAAAAAAAAAACACCCTATTTTTCTCCTCAGGTCATCTTATTTCTTTGCCATTCTGTCTTGTACTCATTTTAATCAGATTTTTGCCCTCACTTTTCTACCAAAATCATTCTGATCCAGGACACCAATGGTCTTCCACATTGCCAAATCCACCCTATTTGGCCTATAAGCAGCATGTAACAAAAGTAATCCTGTTTCCTTCTTTAAAAGCTTGCTTTATTTGGTGTAGAGTGGTTTACACATTAGATATTAGCTCAAACATAATGGAGTTTCCTTTGTGGGTTCTCCCTTACTTCCAGAACACTAAACATTCAAGTAAAATTTATAATTTACAATCATGACTTTATCTCATCTAGTTTTCATGGCTTAAAAACTGTCTTTAAACTAATACTCAACTTTGTATCTTTAGCCTCTCTCTCCTGAACTCCAGACTAATATACCAGTGACCTATTCAACCTCTCCTTAGACATTTCATGTGCATTTCAAATTTAACATTTCCCAAACTGAGTTAACCAGCTCCCAAGTCAATACCTTAGCTCTTAAGGAATGTTTGATAATTACAAACAATGAAAGGATAAGTTGAAAGAGCAATTAATGCAAAGTATTTGAGCAGGGCTGACTTCTATCTCCTATAACACATTAAGAGTCAACTATCTGGGTGGGGGCTGTAGCTCAGTGACAGAATGCTTTGCCTTGCATGTACTGACCAAGGGTTCAATCTCCAGCATCTCAGATTAAGAAGAGAAAAAAAATTAAGAGTAAACTATATTCTGACTATAGTGATTAGCTCAGGAATGAACTACTAAATCAGGATATTCCTCCAGAACTTTCTGCCAGAGCTAGCGAGAAAGATTATCTCAATCCACTGCAGTTACGAGATTATTTTAAAAATTTGTAGTAAGTCTAGAATTGAACAACAACAACAACAAAAAATCTATCAAGATGAACCCACTAAGGTTTGGCAATAGTCCCAAGTTGCACTACATAAGCAACCCTTTCCTATCCCCATCAGGTATGCCTGAATCTAAACTACACTGATTTTCATTTATATTATCCAATAATCCTTCTTTTGTCCTTTAACAAATTTTTGTCACTGGAAAATCAAGAATTCCAACCAATGTAAGATGGCTAATGGCTTTTGTGAGTATAATATATTCCTATTCTGTGGTTTGCAGTTCAGCATCTTTAAAAAACACAGCCAATAATGAGAAATGGAATCTGGTTTAGTTCCATGGGCCTAATACAAAGCTAGATTCTCTACTGATACTTGAGACTTGGTTATAATAAATTAATTGAAAAGCTAATAATGATACCAACAGCTAGTTTTTCTTCTTGTTCCTCAGCTTTCTGCAAATCTATATCCCACTGCTGAAACAGAGTCATAAATTGCTGAGAATATTCTTGGTTAAGCTTCTGTCTGTAAAACATAATAATGAATGTTGTCACACTTCATGCCAATAGGAAAAAAAAACATGCAAGACAATATTGAGTTGGTGTATTTTTATCCTACATAAAAAAGAAGGAAATCAAAGCAACTTAAATATTCTGATAGGAAACCAAAAAGTAAAATTACATTCATACTGATTCCAGAATTTTTTTCCTAATAAGCTAAAACAAAGTCCTCTCACATGCTTTAGCTATTGAAAATTTTATCATTTATATAAATTTTCCAGAAAAATTTATTTGCTCTCCAAAGAGTTTATTTTTCATTTTCCCCTACTGAATGTACATATTGATATGTTAAACAGATTAAAACATTTCTAAATAGAAACATGTCATTTGACTTTTTTCTCCATTTTGGCACAGGAAAGATTTTGTACAAAGGATTAGTTAAATCAGTGAAAATATAAAAAATATTTACAATATAAAATTGACCTCTTCTTACATTGTCAAACATAGTTAACTATAAGATAACTAATAATTTCTATGATATTTACCTTTTACTTAACTAGTATATTTCTGGAGTGAATGTGCATTATTTTTATAATTTAAAAAACCTCATTTGTTATCTGGAAGGAGAAAAAAGTAATTTACACCTGACATAACTTTCCTGTGTTCATGTACGAATACATGACCAGTGTAATTCTACATCATATACACCCATAATAATGGGAAGTTATATTCCATGTATGTAAAACATATCAAAATACACTCTTATTATTGTATATCTAAAAACAGCAACAAAAAATGTAATGTTCACTCACTGCTAAGAAGCAGTTATCAATTCTATGAAGGCATGAGGTTATAGGACTACTTGCTTAGAGGAAAAATCAAGCCAAATATATTTTCACTAGACTCTCCAAAAAATAGAAGATCATAATACTACTTTTCATAAGTGACTGTACAATATATACTAAGTGATAAGAATGTGACCTTAAAAACCCAGCAACCTTACCTTTGCTCCTGCTGTGTTTTCCAAACATGTTCAATTTTCTGGTTACTGGTTTTGAAAGAAGCCTTGGTATACATTTCTAATCTTTTTCTCTTGGCAAGAAGAGCTTTGTTAATGTCAGCTATATTGAAAGAAACATTCATTAAAATTGAATATTGGAGAAAATTATTTTGTTCCCACATATCTAAGTAAATATAATTATGGGTAAAGTTCATTAAAATATTAAAGAGATATTTAAAATTAAATTTAAAATACCAACATAATATACAAAAAGTTTTATATTTTTGAGCATTCAGGATTTTAGATTTCAGACTAGTAAGTCTGTGCAAATATTTCAAAATCCAAGAAACTCTGAAATCTGAAACATTTATGGTCCCAGGCATTTTGGATAAAGGATTCCCCAGCCTCATCCCAATTCTGATTTTCCTAAGTGAAAATAATTTTTAAATTTAGGGGTGATAGAAAAAAAAGAGCTAATAAAACAAAGGACAGGATAGACTTCAATTTCCTCACGAGAAAATATTTTAATAAAAGCTAAAAAAGGACACACTTGGCTGAATCATTATTAGAACTCATTATATAAAACACATGAAAATAATCTATTATAAACCTAATTTTAAAAAGCCTAATTAAAAAAGGATAACAAATAAGAAAATTATGTTAAAATATAGTTAATGACACTATTAAGTATATTTTTTATTAAAAGAAACAAAGACCAAAGATAGAAAAAAAAATCTTAGTTTAATAGATGAATTCATTTAAGAATACTTTAAATAAATGCTTTCATGGAGCTTTCTTATAGACATTTTACCACTAAGCACTGCAATTCATAAAATTTAATACTTCAAATAATACTATGGATCTACCACAAACAGTTATCACTCAGTAATCATGATGGTGCTGTACTACATATAAATATTTTATAATTTTAGCATCCAAAATAATACATTTGTAAAACAGTGAACTGTCACCGAACAAAACACATATTAAAAAAAAAAGATTTGATTGTATGAATAATCCTTCTGAGAAGCCAAATATTGACTCATTTTAAAGAGTATTTTCCCTTAAATTTCCCTGTAACTGATATTTAACATAAAAAAAAACTTAAAAATTTTGGATCTG
Organism: Marmota marmota marmota; assembly: GCF_001458135.2. NCBI lineage: Eukaryota > Metazoa > Chordata > Mammalia > Rodentia > Sciuridae > Marmota > Marmota marmota. Next base: position 9,925,779 of record NW_025999853.1, on the reverse strand, counting down.
ATTATAAATGTCTTAATGGCTAACAAAATTGTTTTTCATTTTCAACTGCAGTTTATTAATGTAAAAATAACAATAGTTATTTTAGAGCCTTCAATTTATAATCCTCCCAAAAGAAAGGAACACAGAAAGAGTTCTAAAATATAGAGTAAATGAAAAACTGATGTACATACAGATATATAGATATGTACTATGTACACGTGTTACTCAATCTTAAATTACAAAGAAGTATATACTTTTCCCATTCTTCCCCCCGCCTAAAATTCCATTAAAGCTTACACATGTCTAAAAGCATCATTCTCACATGGTGAAAAAGGTTAAGTAAGGAAATTAATGAAACTAAATCACACTTGGTTATGCAAAATCCCAAATGTGAGCAAAGAAATAATAGTTGCGTAGGTCGCTGATTAACATTTTCTATTGTACAAATTACTATGTGGTTTTAAATAATTTTCTTTAAATGAAAATCTCCAAAAACATACCTCCAAATTTTTCCAACATGTTCTGTACTTCACCCCTGTAAAGAAATTACACTTAAAAAACTTTTAGAGATGGGGAATGTAACTCAGTGTCAGAGCATTTTTGACTAGCAAGTGCCTAAGTTCAACCCCAGCAGGAAAAAAATAAAATAAAATAAACTTTTAATTAAAGATCTATAAAATATCATACTTATTTTGGAAGAAATATCACAGCCAAGTATTTTACATACAATACTTGCCAGACAACCAAAGCCAATTTTTCTTATTTTGAATGTTACCCCATATCTTCAACTATTCCTGCAGAAGGCCTTTTCTTCCCATGCTTATCAATTGCTGGGGTCTTTCCTGTATTGACGAAAAAGGAAAACATTTTTGATATTACGTATGCTACTTTGGTAAATTTTAATGACATAATTTTCATTTGTGAGTCTTTTAAGCATTTTGCCAATATAATTTTAAAAGTAGATATATAAACAGTACTTTCTCTGCAGGTTGGGTAAAATTAAATCAAGTTTCAGAACTATTTTATAGGACCAATCTTTCAAGTCTTCCTGGGGTAAGGTCATACATAATAAGCAGTGTACTATTCATGGACAAGTTGGGAATAATGATGGCAAAGGCAAGAGATGCTATGTAAATTTTTTTAAGTCTGATACAGGAGTATTAGGATTCAAAGGAGAAACAAAGCACATGAAAATGCTTACCAAAATTTTATTAGTTTTAAATAGATTCAAAACAAATGAACCACAGGATATCATAACTGTCCAGCTTTAGTTATACAGTACCTTCAGCAACATCCTCCTCTGAACCACTCAGATCTTTATCTTCTTTCTCAAAGTCAAAGGCTCTTACAAGCTGATCCTCCACTGATTGTTTCCCAGATTTCCCAGAATGCTTTCTTACAGAAGGTACCATATTTAGATTAGATGTCTTCAGACTTAAAAAAAAAAAAAAAAAAAGACAAGTCTTTCAAACCCATTCCAAAAGCATCATTTAAACCAACTGATAAAATTTAAAACGTTACCCGTTTCCTAGTACATTCCGTTGGTCCAAAGTTAACCTATTGACATTTGTTGGTTAAAAAGGAAAAACAGAGTGGGGCACAGTGGTACAAACCTGAAATCCCTGAGGCTTGGGAAGTTAAGACAGGAGGATCGCAAGATAAAGCCAGCCTCAGCAATGGCGTGGTGCTAAGCAACTCAGTGAGACTCTGTCACTAAATAAAATGCAAAATAGTGCTGGGGATGTGACTCAGTGGTCTAGTACCCCTGAGTTCCAATCCCTGGTACCAAAAAGGATCAAGAACATAATGATGGCGTCAACCCCGACTCCAAAAGTGCTATGCCCATGAGGATTGCGAGATCTGAATTTGAGCCCCTGGGCAAAAATCTGAATCTGGGCAAATCTATTCCACATCTCAGTCTCAAAGTGGAATCGCGGTTGCTGGCAAGACAGATCATGCCAGACTTAGTTCATGGCAACACTCATCTCCCAGAGGAGTTCCATGGGACTGGGGCCGAGGGTATCGCTCAGCGCTGGAGCGCTCGCCCCGGATTCCATCCTCAGTCCCGCAAAAAAACCCAAACCAAGCAAACAGCAAGGCCGGGCGCCGGTGGCGCACACCTGTAATCCCAGCGGCTCGGGAGGCTGAGGCAGGAGTACCGCGAGTTCACCCCAGCCTCAGCAATGGCGCGGCACTCAGCCACTCGGTGAGACCCAGTCTCTAATTAAATACAGAACAGGGCTGGGGATGTGGCTCAGAGGCCGTGTCCCTGAGTTCAATCCCCGGTCCCCCCACCCACGCACCCACCACCAAAAAAAGTCCAAGCGGGACTAGGAAAATTCTATGAAACCTCTACAACATACATAGGACATACATATGGAGGGAAAACGAAGGAAGGGAAAATGAAGGAGTCCCAGTTCCCTGCCCTAGTTTTTAACGGGTTTGGGGCGCGCAGGAGCAAGAAGGCGGAGGCAGGCCCCAGCCGCGCTCCCTATAAACCCGGCCCCAGACGCGGCTCCGCCACCTGCCCTCCACCCACCCGCGCCTGCCCCAGGCTCTGCCCTCGGTGGGACCCCGGCCCCATCTTCCCGTCGGAGGCCCCAGGTAACGCCAATGGGGATTCACCTCAAAAGCAAGAGTAGCCTCGGCCCGCAGGAACCCCCAAGCCGACAAATCCCACCCCTCCTTACACCTAAATAAACCTCAGTGGCCCCATCACGTTACTAGACTCCTCTGACAAGTGACCTTAAACGCTCAGGCCTCCCCTATCCTGGCTCCTCACCTGAGAACTTTGCTGCTTCGTCGTCGTCGCCGCCAGAAAACCTTTCTGAGGCAATTTGCTATTCGAGCGGGAGAAAAACCAGTCTTGCCTCAGCCAGGCGCCTCGCTGATTGGCTGAACGCCGGGCGCATGCGTTCTCGGAGACGAGTCCACCTCCCACCCCCCCGACGGGGCGATAGCTCGCGGGCACGTTCGCCACGCCCACGTTTTAGCCCGCGCTTGAGGCTTGGCGCCTTCCAGTTTCTACATTTTAAATTTATATAATCTCAAAAATGTGAAGAGACAGTGCGAACTATGAAACAGATGAACACATCACCTACTTTGTGAAGTACAACTTCACCGAAGTTGATTCACGGATTCTCCTCAGGAAAGCCTATCGGCCTCAGCCCGCCCCTTTCTCTCACTCCCCTTTCCCGCCACTTGTGAGAGGTGCGAAAGTTACCCGCGGGGCGTGCTGAACGTTCAACTCCTCCCATTTGCTAACTTTTGTTACCAAATGTACCTGCCCTTGAACAACGGGGCTTAGTTTCGTTTGTGCAGAGCAGAAACAAAAACAAAACCCCACTCTTCCACGATTTTTCCATGGATTTTCTTGTCAGTATACATCTGAGTTATTTCCAAAGCCGATTGAACATTCTGATTTCTTGCGTGACCTATTTTTTTTTTTAGAAATATTTCAACACAAGGACAACTTTATTAAATTTTTTATTTTATTATTTTATTAACATAAAAATGTGAACTGCTTCATGAATTCGTGTGGTCCAAGTTCATGACCTTCGCTGTGGAGGGGAGCAACGGGCTCTACTGTTTACAGAGTATCACTAAGTGAGGTCACCGTTGCGCCTGGTGATACAAAGTGACCCTCAATTGTTTCCAATTGTATTGCAACCAACAAAATGTATCCCTGTCAAACGTATTCCTCCTCTTTACTCTGCATTGTCGGATTTCTTTATTTTTTTCTTTTTTTGCCATTTTTGCCATTCTAGTGGATATAAAAATGATGTTTTTTCAGGTCTTTTTATATTTTTCGAATCACTCATGAGATTAAGCTCCTCTAATGCCTAGTAGGCATCTATTTGTCTCCTTAAAATGTTGACTTAGGTTTCTTGCCCATTTTTCAACTGGATGTTAATTTGTTTCTTACTGATTTGTAGGTCTTTATGCTGAATATTAATCTCCACAACTTTTTGTGTTTTTTAAAAAATTTTTATTTTGTAGCTGTAGTTTGGATGGACACAGTACCTTTATTTTATTTATTTATTGTTATGTGGTGCTGAGGATTGAACCCAGAGCCTCACGTGTGCTAGGCAAGTGCACAGAGCAACAAATCCAGCGCTCCTTGTTTTGGTATCTTTTAAAAGAAATTTATTGTTTCCCTGAAGTTATAAAAATATTCCTCTATATTTTCAGTAAAATTTTAAGACTTTTTTTTATGTCTTTGTTCATCTAAATTAATCTTTGTGCCCTATGTCAGATAGGGATCAAATTACTTCTTTTTTCCTTCACATAGAAACTATTGTCCCATCATCATTTATTGATAGTCTTTTTTTTTTGGCCAATATTTCTGTTGACTTATAATAATTGTAGATATTCATGGGGCATAGTGTGATAGTTCAATACATAAACATGTGATCATCAAATCAAGGTAAGTTTTGGAATGTTCAGGAGCCTGTTTTGTTAGCCTGTTTTCCTGGCCAGTCTACCCACGTCCATGTGCCAAAACCACAGTTTTCATTGTTCCAATTTTATTAATACTTTCATGTCTCACTGGGCAAGTCTCATACCTTACTTTATCCTCACAGGTATCCTGAGTATACTTGAATGTTTCAAGTAATTTTAAGATGGGTTTATTCAACATCCATGAAAAATAACTCGCTGGGATTTCTGAATCTCACTATTGTTGAATATAGTATATTTTCTATTTTTAGGACTTCAGTAATATCATTCAATAAAGTTAATTTTTTTTCTCTATGCAGGTTTTGCATATTTTATTGGATTGATTTATAAATTATATTTTTGATATTTTTTTCTAATTGTTGCTATGTAAAATTGTAATTGATTTCTGATATGAATCTTGCTAAACTCTCTATTATTTCTGATAACTTGATTGTAGAGTCTGGGGTTTTATAATAATATCTGTGACCAATCACACTTTGGTTTCTTGCTTTATAATTCTTATTTTTTCCTTTTCTGACTGTACTGACCAGGATCTCTTGTATCAGTAAATAGAAGCACAAATATTGGACATTCTTGTCTTTGTCTCCATTTTAAAGGACATGCATCTAAAGTTTCTGTTAACAATGACGATGCTGTATGTGGATTTATGTTTTCCCCTTTTGAAAGTTTGCCTTCTATTCTTACTTTGCTAAGAAATGAAATGAGTTGCAAATAACCCAACCATAAACTTCCCTTTCATAGTTTGCATTCCCCTGTATCTTTCACCACAATGGAGCTATTTTCTTTATGTCTTCCAGATCACTCGTTTTTCCATTCAAATGAATTGAACCTTTTATTAGATATTTCCACTGATTCATTTCTAACAATGTTTTATTTATTTTTTCCAGTTTTGCTTGGTTAGTTTTGAATCTCTTCTAACTCATTTTATAATGGCTTCTTGTTGCTTGCTCATTAGGAGAGTCCAACTTCCTCCTATTTAAACATTTCATTCTGTGTTAAGTGTAACATCTAAAGTCTTTAGTGAGATTTAGTTCTGTTGTTTCCGATTATTCTGGCTAGCATGCTTACACACACACACACACACACACACACACACGTAGCTACTTCACCAGCCCTTTTTATTTTTTGATACAGGGTCTTACTAAGTTGCTGAGTGTGTCCTTGAACTTGCCTCAACATCCCAAGTCACTGGGCTTAACAGGAGTGTGCCACTGTGCCCATGTTATCTAATCTTAATTGTGTGGCAGTCCTGAGAGCTTAAACTTCAAGTACTTTCTTCCAGAGAGATGTTGTTTCCTTCAGATGTACATTTATTAATGGGACTTTTTTCAAGAATCCAAGTTTAATGTGTAAATATCAGGTATATAAGTCCTACTCTACAGTGCTTATTTTCTGATTCCAATTTTGGTATTTCATGGTTGCATATTGCTTACTATTATTCTTTCAGCTTTTATTTTCCCCCTGAAATGGTTCCATTAATTTCTGGAAGCCCAGAACTGCATTAAGAAGTAAATTTAGAGCCAAGCATGGTGGTGCATACCTGTAATCCCAGTAACTCAGGAGGCTGAGGCAGGAGCATAGTAAGTTGGAGGCCAAACTCAGCAATTTAGCAAGACTATCAGTAACTTAATGAGACCCTCTGTCAAAATAAACCATAAAAAGGGTGTGGGGATGTAGCTCAGTGGTGAAGTGCCCCAACATTCAATCCCCCATAACACACACACACACACACACACACACACACTCAGGGTCTGGGTGTACAGCTCAATGGTAGACGTTTGCCTAGCATGTGCAAGGCTCTGGATTCAATCCCCAGCATAACGAAAATCAAAAACACAAAACACAACCAAACGAACAAATGTTTATTTTAACCAAAGACAGACTCTTCAGAGTGTCTCTGTTATAAGCTGAAAGGTGAAGAATTCCCTTTCTGGACTTTAAACATTATTAAACTTTTCAGTTCTAGTCATTACAGGGTTCATCTATCCCAACTTTGCTGCCCTAATTTAGGCCATCATTTTTCACCTGCTCTTTTGCTATCCCATTCTCTATCTTGCTGCTGGTAATTGTTCCAAAATCAAAACCTGATCATAATCTCCAGTTGTCACCTAGTAGCTATCACTTATTTATCCCATTCCAAATGCAGGAATTTTTATATACATTCTAGTTCTGTAAAAACCTACTATCTGGGTTTTATTATCCCCAGTCATAGATTAGAAAAGTTCAGCAAGAGAGTGGGGAATCTGAGTCAGATCTACCTCCAGATCCTACTCGGTGGTGCCCCAAAGCCTTCGGGGGTTCCTCAGATACACTAACACAATTGATGTGTCATGCAGGGATCCTCAGCCTTTCACATTAACTCCCCTTCTCGCCTCTCCTTTCTGAGCATCATGCAGTTTTCCCAAGCACCAATCCTGTTTTGTACCACCTGGCCTTTGCACGGTTCAGCTGTCTTTTCTGTAGTCTCATCTAATGATCTTCTCTCAGTCTATCACCGTGTCTCGTGTAGCTTTTCTCCACTCGCTTCAATGAATAGTCTGTTTTTCAAAAAGACCTTACTATTCTGTCTCATTTTAACCAGGAAAACAGAGTAATTCTTAGGAAAACAGAGTAATTCTAAGCGGATTTAGGATATAGAATTCAATGGATCACTACTTATCCATAAATAAAAGCAACATTTGTGTAAGTGCTATGGTCCTTTGAAAGATCTTGTACATAGGATTCAGGCAAGAGGCCCCAGTTTTCTCACTGATAAATGAGTGTGAGATGTGGATGAAATGAAATTATGAACATAAACCACTTAGCACACCAAGTGTACTCAGAGAGATGCAGCTGTTACCAGGGAATGGGAGGGAAGAGCAGTTAGAGGACCAAGACACCCCCTTCACCTCAACCACCAGATGCTCTGTACTCGTGTCTCTACCCCAAGTCTAGGATTTACTTTAAAATATATCAACAGAGAAAAAATTACCCTTGATAACTGTTGGACAAATGGGAATTCATGGTGCTTAATATCTTTAAAATTTTCATAATTTTGTTAAAAGAAAAACTCTGTTGACACTGTTATGTGGTTTTTATCGGTTCTGCTGATACAGTGAATTGCACTGATTTGTAAGTGTTGGACGAATCCTGTCTTCCTGGAACAGATCCAGCTTTGTCCTAAAAGTTGTTCTTTTGGGGAGTAACTGAAGCCAACTAGTTAGTGTTCTATATGGGTTTCTTGTGGGGTATATTGTATATGTGGTATCCTTGTGGGATTGGAGCCAGGCACTGGGGCTGGGGTTATGCTCACCTCAGAGGATGGTTCAATGGTGTTTTCCTTCTTTTTCTCCTACTCTCTGGAGGAATCTGTGTGGGATTGGTACTGCTTCTTCCTTAAATGTTTTGACTTGAGAAGTAATTACAGTTTATTTTAAAATCTTTAATCTGTTAGATATGTGAAGAAATAATTTTAAAAGTAAATGCTCTTTTTTTTTTTTTCCATCTTTGGAGTGCTAGGGATAGAATCCAGGGGCTCATGCATACTAAGCAAGTGCTCTCCCTCTGAGATATATTCCTGACCCCTAAAAATAAACATATTTGAAGAAATAAAGTGTGGGTAGCAATCTTTCTTTTTAATTAAAGTGTGTTACTTTCTTAGTGAAGGGTAGTAGAATCCTCTCATCTCAATGACTGGACCAGGAGCCCCACCTCTGGCCTAGATTCAACCCCTTAACACATTCTTTGGTCATTACCACCATCATCACTGGCACTTGCCAGGCAGACACGATCGCCAGGCACCGTCCTGGGTACGCTGCATAGGTCATTTCCTTTAATCATAGCCAATGGCCTATGAAATAGCTACCAGTATTCATTCCCACATTTCAGAAGAGTAAGCTGAATCCTAGCAAACCATGTGTAGGGTCCAAACCTTGAACCCTTGCAATCTGACCACATAGAGTGTGATCACCCACATGTGCCACTGCCCTGTGGAGGCAGCATGGCCTGGAAGGGATGGGAAAAAGACAATCTAGGTTCCAGTCCCACCTCTGCCTCTGACTGGCTCTGAGAACTGAGCCAAGTCAGGTAGTACTCCCAGCCTTACTGCCCTTGATTTTAAAAAAAGGCTTGGTTCAGTGGTTTTGAAATTCTGCCTGCGAGGACCTGGGGTTTGGAGGCACAGGGGTATTCAGATAGCACAGCAGCTTTCCTTCTTCTGTATCACAGAACACAATGATTTGAATGTTTTTATTTCCTCTAGAATTCATGTTCAAACTTGATCATTTAATCACTAAAATAACAGTATTAAGAGGCAAGTAATACTTAGGGGAAGTGATAAGACCTCATGCATGGGATGAGATTCCCTTATAAATGGGTTTGCCATAGAGAGCTCATCCTTTAGTCCTTCCACCTTCTGCCATGTGACAGCATGGTGTTCTTCCTCCTCAGGAGGACACAGCATTCCAAGGTGTCACCTTGGAAGCAGACTACCCCTCATCCAACTAAACCTGCTGGCACCTTGATCTTAGACTTCCCAGCCTCCAAAACTATAAGAAAATAAGTTTCTGTTCTTCATAAATTACCCAATCTCATGTATTTTGTTAGAGTAACACAAACAGCCTAAGACACGTTGGCTTTCTATAGAATTTCATTTGAATTAATGGTTCTGATGCCTTAAAAAAATTTAAGGACACAGACTACTCATCAGCTTCTGAAGTTCATATGTGCTAATATTCTGCTGAATCATTAGATGAATGATCCCATGAATATTCTATGATTCTATTATCCATCCCATTGTCAAACCCCTAGTTAGGTGGGGTCTATGTTCATCTAACTGCATAAATCTCCATTAAACCCAAATATTCATTTCTCTATAACTTCAAGAATAAATTCTTTGCTTTTACAATAAAACCCAGATATTCTCCTAAAATTTGACCATATGATAAATTCCTTTTGAACCTCTTTTCTCCTTATAAAACAATATTCTCCAGTGTGTTAAAATATTCCTGTCTTCACCCTACTTTCCACTTAATTTCAGTAGTATTCAGTACAGAGTCTGACACACCATGTAGGCACTAAAGTAATTTGTTGAATATGGATTAAAAATAAATCCCCAAAGGTTTAAAAATCAAAGCATCAGACAAATATAACTTTTTAGGAGACTTCAGTTGTTAAAATACATAACTCTTACAGCACAAACACAGTATTTACATTTCAAGTTCTTTTTACAAAATGTATGCCACTGTGGAAGAATACTGTTGAAATCATGATCTAAAATACCTGTCAAATTTCAAACAGGACTCATGGAATTAGGTTTCCCTAAATCCAATGTATAATGATATAACAAAACATGGCTAAACTTCAGGGTTTACCCCAGACATAAAAAATACTAATCCTCAATGGTTAGCCAATGTTGGCCTATGGCCTGTTCTTGTACAGCTGCAAGCTAAACACAGGGTTTACAGTTTTAAAGGACTGCTTAAAAAAATAAAAACAATGACAAACAATATGTGATAGAGACATTTGTGTCCTGAAATTATTTACTATCTGGCCTTTTACAGAAAAAGTTTGTTGACCCTTGCTTTATACAAAACCAATTCAGAGAAAGAGAGCTACTGGAATATACTGATGAGTATTAAACTAGACACCAAGGTACTGTGCCTATGCCATCAGAACTACTCATGTCTAAAATGAGGCACTTTTGTTTGAATATGTACATTTCCAAAACATAATTACATCTGGTAAGTAGCACTGCTACTTAATTCTAGCCCTTTGTAATTAGGCCTGCACACAAAATCACAGTATTCATAGGGACTAAAGTAAACAAGCACAAAGTATTTCCAATGTCAGTCACTGAGCTCTTCAGTAGTTATTAGTGGTTTAAGACCACTTACACATTAATAAAATCAATAATTTGCATATTGCCAATAAGAGATGATATTAACTGCATTATTTAAATAGCATCTATAAAATCACGTTTAGACATCTTGATTCACTTTTTTCAGAAGCAAGAATAACTAGTTAACTTAGTAGCTACTTATCTGAAAAATGAGAAATGGAAAAAAGAAAAACAAAAGTGCAAAACTATAGAAAAAGGCTTTGGAATGAAAAGACGGGGGTCTCTCAGCAATTGCTCCCAAGCTGGCCTGGGCTTCTCCTTTAGCTTGCAATGGTTACAGATGGAAATTAGCAGCGTATCCGTGAGGGTTTTCATAAAAAGATGACAGGTCCATGAGCAAATGCTTTAGAAGTAAAATCAGTTCAGAGCTGTTCCACATCTAAGTTTTTGGAATTGATTAAATAATTCCTGGGCAGTGGGCTATATTCATGCCACAGCACAGTATGGTTCTGAATATTTTCCCTTCTTTGGGCCACGCTGGCTGCACATCACATCACAAAGACACTTCAGTGATGCTGAGTTTCAAAATGCTCAGTAAATTCTGAGGTAGGTGATATTCAAATGAAGATCTTCTAGACCCTGATTCGATCGGGACTGGCTTCTTTGTTTATCCTCCTCCTGGGAAACACCTTCCGCTTAAGAGCAATTAACTAAACAAGGGAAGACAGAAAATAAATTTCAATTTTCCATACTGATGAATGAGTGTGAGTGCATCCAACTTTCTGAGAGACATTTGTCCTTAATCATTTCCATAGTCTTATATGTAAAAAAGTCAAAAAACAAGTTTCCTCATTCCTCCCTGAAACAAAAGCAAATTTTAATTTTGTAGGATCAATATGCCTAGGTATATGTTCAGAAACAGACCCAAGAGGATTAAAATTATTTGGGCCCACACTTCATTTTTCTAAAACCCATAACTATAGATTTTTGTAAACCTATTACCAGACATTTATTTTCAAGATTTCTGTTTGTCAAGTCTTTCCACCAAAGGGAATGGACTCTATGTAACCAGTAAGACACTCTCTGGGTTTTAATATGACTGCAGTTATAAGGCAGAATTTAAAAAATACATCTATATTAAAAACCCTATTGACAGTTTTTTCTATACTTAGCAAAAATCATTTGAAAATAAAGAAAGTACCTAATTTATGAAAGGATTGTAATATAAAAATTCTTTTGTAAATTAGTAGCTTAGAACTGGGATAAATAATACATTTTTCCTTATGAACACAGTTACCCATGCTATCATTGAAATAAAAAAATGTCACCAACACTATAATAAAGTTTCAACGATCATCCACAAGAATGGGTTCCTAATTAGAATAAGAAATATTCCATGCTTGTATAATTATATCAAAGTGAATTCTACTGTCATGTATAACTAAAAAGAACCAATGAAAAATAAAACTAAATTAAAATAAAAATTAAAAATAAAACCTAGCCCTTATGGGGGGGGGGGGGCAAACCATGTTCTTTATGGTTTCCATTTGGGATCCCTCTTGTGTGCTTTGCCTCCCTCTCTCCTGCCAAGCAGATCCAGTTACTGCTTCCTTGGGAGGCTGGAGCAAGGGCATGTACCACTGTGGTTTAGTTGATGCATGGGATTTGAGCAGAGGAAGAGGTGGTATCGACTGGTTTGTTCCTCTTGGTGGTAGGAAGACAGGGAACAGGAGCTTGATTCAAGTAGCTAGAAAGCAGGATAACTAGAGGCTTTCCTTTCCTTTCTCCCTCCTACCTCTTTCATTCTGTTCATTGTTTTCTGCTCCTATTAAGGACCCAGGAAAGACTGACCTTCCTGTTTCCTTCCACTGCCCCCTAGTGGCTCCTTTCATCAGCTCCCTCTTTTTCCTTATCCTTAGACAGCTTAGAGCAAACTCATAAATCTCTCAATGGACTCCTATTCTAAAAGAAAGTAGTCTTTCTGAGGTTTTTTTTTTTTTTTTTGTAAGATTTTTACCTGCCAGGAACAATGGCAACAAAAATATCAGGAACAAAATATGTGAACATGAAGATGAGTAAGTATTAAATTGCCATCCTACTTACCTGTCTGATCTCCATTTTCTGAGTTTCCTTCCATCAGTGGCAGGAAGCTCAGTGTTTATTCTAAAGCTCTCAATTTTTAGGCACCTCTTTTCTCTTAGTGCAAGTAAACTTGGTGTACATCTCCTTTGAATGACAACTAGAAAAGGTCACTCAATAGTCACCTTGACCAGAGACTGAGGTGGGGCTGTTTGCTCCACACAAGTTAGGTCACCCCAGTTGTCGTTCTCCTCCTTCAATCTTTTTTCTTCAGGGCATTTCATACCTGCAGCCTAATGAGGATTCTCTTATCCCTCTCTTTTCATCCCTACGTCTTCAGGACCTTCACATCAAGGAAGCTGAGAGTGGGCGCAGAGGCGAGCCTAACGGTAAGGGACTAAAACAGCAGAGGGGGCGGGGATAGGGGAACCCAGGAATTCACTGAAGTGGGAGGTATACTACCCGTGTATGCAGGGCACACACACCAAGGGGTATCTGAAGAGAAGATGCTGAGACTGTTTCAGGAAAGTTAAAAGAGAAAGAAAGAAAATCAGAGACCCATAAAAACTAGCATCAGACAAGGATTCTAGGCAGGTTTTGGGTTAAAATTAAGTAGAGTTTTTCAGTTTTAGCTCGAAGTGTACAAGTTAATCCACTAAGAGCCAGGCAAGAAGAAGACAGGTAATGGATTTAGAAGATATATGAATAAAAATCTCTTATACTGACTGCCTAAATATTATAAAATATATTTCACATATTGGTTTATGTGCTATAAGCTAACAGAATTTAAAATGTTCTAGTTGTGAATTTATATTATTTTCTAGAAGACTCAGATAATAATGTACCAAGAAATACTAACACCTATGTAAAATATATAAAACTTACCTGTTCAGCAAAAAACGAGAACACAGTAAATATAATCAAAGTAGCTAGTACACAATGGGTCCAAAACTTCAACTTATCTCGATATGCCCTCCTGTTCAGACAGAAGAAAGAAAATATGTACTTCTGTATATGGCTTCGCTGTCATTAGTTAAGAGTAATTTATATACTGTTTTTACAAAACAATGCTGTGAAAAGCAAAAACATGGTTTACAGGCATGGCTAAAAATGTTAACACAACATATAGTTCCAACATGAGTTCAGATTAGTTACTGTGGTATAAAATACTGTACCAGATTACTAGAAGTTATCCAGGCAGGAGAGAAGACTTCAAAAGAAAATTGTGGTGTTTAAACAAAATCACTCTTTAACTCACTTTTATCTGTTCATATTCACTTAATCACTTGTTAAAAAACTTCTGAGATACAGAGAGAGGAACAATATGAAGTACCAGTGCAAAAATATTTAGAAACCTTAAGAGTCATTATGACCACCACAACCAACAGACAAACAGATGCATCAGCAAAACCAAGATCTTGAGGAAAAACTCAGAGAAAGGAGGACCGCCCCACTGAGATGGCACATTTCCTTCAGCTTTGAAGCGGGGAGGGAAAGAGTCTGGCAGAGGGCAGAGTTGCAGCTGAGACCTGAAGGACAGCTGAGCTGCAGGAATGAGGGTGGAACTGGCCGCTCTGGGAAACCCTGTAGTAGAGTCTGCATATAAAACCAGTGGGAAAGTGGATGGGATGGCAGGGGACAGAGGCATGTGACACAACTGGAGTAAAACTGGTCACCCCTTGAAGGATAAGTGAATAACCAAGCCACACAGTCCAGTGTTAGTCCAGGCATGACTAAAGAAGGAGAGACTGGCCCTGGTCATTGAGAAGAGACATTCAAAGAAACAGCTGTGGAAGGGACATTCTTAAGATAGAATCAAGTGGACCCAGAGATAAAAGAATGTTGGGGACAAAGACAAACAGCACAACACAGATTTCTCACCTGTAATTTGGAAATAATGAATAATTTGTTAAAGAGCTAAGAAGCACCGGCTATAAGGCAGCTAATGTGTTGCCCCTGCAATCAGTCATCACTGAGAACCTACTGTGTGCTGGGAAGGAACCAGAAACCAGCAAGATACTACCTGTATCCCTAAAAAGGATCCACGGTCAAGCAGGAGAGGCAAACATCAGAGATTGCTGTACAGTGCAGAAGTGCTGATCCCAGAAAGGAGTCAGGCATTTTGTGGGAATAGGATGAAAAATGACAGGAGACTCATGAAAGGAAAGAGAAAAGGGACAACTGTTTCCAGAAAGAAGAGTTGGGTTGGTGGGTCAGAGTGAGGGATGACACAGAAGTGAACGGGATGAGCAACCAGTGCCCTAAATCAGAGGATGACAAGAACATCCACACTTGACTTGTGTTACTGACACAACACAGAATCAAAGAGTCGTCTCAGAGGACTCTTTGGCTCACAATTTCCTGATTCAATTGGGCTCCTGAAGGTAAATTTAGTCACAGCCTAGATTTAGAGAGTTAACACTTAGGACCATCTAAAGAGCTTCCTCCACTGAGCTAAAGATGAAAATAATGAGAAGCTATTCCTTGTCACCTCTGGGGAACAAGATCCATGATTCAGTAACAACTCCTTATGAAAAATTAAAATGTGCCTATATCAGCAGTGCACCTGCCAACTGTACCGTTTATCATACTCTAACAAAGAAAAAGATCTAATATCAGGTATGGGCTTCCAAAAATCTTCTTTTCCCTTAACACATGCCATTTCTTCTACTAGAAGTGCTCTTCCATACCTGGAAAAGTCATTTGGATAATTCAAAAAAAGGTAAAAAGATGTTACCTTCCCCCAGCACAATCTGCCGTTCCCTCCTTCATATGCCAACAGCAGTGAACCCCATAGTCACACTCAGTACACTAAGTCAGCCACGTTCCTGGTGTCTGGATCCCTGGATAGACTGTGGGGACCTCCAAGCTCTATGCCTTTTGTCTTTATATTCTAAGTGCTTGGCACAGGGAGGCAGGCAAAGGGTCAAAAATCTTCCTAAATTAAAAGATAAAATTATCCTTCTATTTAAATGTTGGCAGTGCAAGAGAATAAACGATAAAAGAGAAGTAAATGTACAAAGTGACTTTGGAATACAATGGGATGTGCAGACGGTGAAGAGTCAGGCGGAACCTGCTAGTTGCCAGCTATTTCAGTTGAGCATCACTCAACAGTACCTTTCATTGCTGTGTCTGGTACACAGCTAGTACCTCAGTGCACGTGCACTACTCTGACGTGGTCAGACTGTGGTATTGATATGGGGGAACATGGCCTGGCAGGTGCTGGACCAGGCTCTGGGAAGTGGGCTGCCCAGGTTCCCACATGGGCACCCTAGTCATAAGCCAAGATGCCTTGTGTAGGCCATATCCTAGCTCCATGCTCCAGATCCCTTGAGGACAAGAGTTACAAAGACACAGTCGATGGAAAAGTTTCGTGAAAACATGGACAGAAAGCTTTCAGAACAGTGTTGTTACTTAGCACTCAATATAGGTAATGATGATTCCCACAGCAGATAACTAATGAAAAAATGTAAGACTGAAAAATCAAGCATAGCAGAAAGCAAAAACAACGCCCACATCAGTCTGACTTGCACTTTTCCCTAGACAGTTAGGAGTTGCTTCAAGTATCTTTTTTGATGGCTGCCTTTTCTCCTCAGGCCCTCTAAGTAACACTCCCGCATTTTCTTTCTTGACTCTCGCCTACTCTCTGGACTCTCTGCTGTTAACAGTCTATCCTGGATCATAATTTCCACTGGAAGCTCTGAAAACAATGATTTCCTGAATCGGGCCTTCCCTAGCTCCAGCCTCATTCTACAAAAAAACCATCCAGAGCTGGCAAACCCATACTTAAGAGAGAGAAAAGGCAGACTAAGAATTACCGGGGGCTGAGAGTAAAGGCAATGGGGAGGAACTGCTTGATGGGCATGGGGAATTCTTTGGGAGTAATGAAAAAGTTTTAAAACTAGGGAGATGTTATACAATATTATACATGACCTAAATGCTACCGAATCATGCTCTTAGAAATGGTGAGGTGTGGGTTACATGACTTTCATTTCAATTGGAAAAAAAAAAAACAAACCTGTCATTGATGCTTGTCTTCCCTGGTTTTCATCCCTTCACAACTCTATCAGATAATTTCTAAACACTTAACCAAATGGGCTCCTAATTCTTCTCCAGGTTTCTGTTCCACCTTTTCCAGCACATGAATCCAGCTGAGTCAGCCTGGCAGCCACACCACCCTCATCATTTTCTTCTTTAACCTTTGGCTTGTAGACACCTTCCCACCATTATCTGAGAGTGCCTTCAGGACTTAGCCCAATTCCATTTTCCTAAAGACAGACCCTCCAGTTTGGCCCACAATGACTTAATGTGCCTCTCATTTTGTGCTAAACAAAATTTCTTTCCACTCCTATGTTGATCAGCAAACCGTTGAATAAATAAGCGAAGTTCTAATTACACTGGAAAAACTCAGCCACCTAGTTTTTTCAATCCCTTGAAGTGACATTAAATGTTTTTCAAATATTAAACACAATAAAAACGATAACTGTATTTTCTTCTTTGCAGTGCTGGGGAACCCAGGGCCTTGTGCTTGCTAGGTAAGCACCCTACCACTGAGCTATATCTCCAGTCCCCTATAACTGTATTTTCACACAAAAAAAATTACATAGCAAATAACATATAAAAGAAATTTCACTTATTTAAGATAAAGATATGCACACACACACTTTTATATGAAAAATGAGATTTTACCATTCCTGCAGCTCATGCATATGAAGGAAACGGTTTCGGTATTCTCTTGGCAGCTCAAATTGGGAAGGTATGGGAAACATGGATTCATAGAAGTCCCTGAGAACGGCCTTCACTGTCTGGGCATCTTTATGATTGTGATCAATGTTGTCATTTAGGCAAACAAACTTCCTGAAATAATAGAGAGCCAGAGTTAATGGTCATCATGAACTTGATCCTGACCTGACAAACTGAACAATGTGGATTCCAAATGTCATCCATTCATTCATTCATTCATTCATTTATTATTGGACAATGAACCCAGGGCCATGCACAGGTAGAAAAGTGCTCTACCACAGAGCTATGTCCCCAGCCCTTTCTATTTTATTTTGAGACAGGTCTCACTACAGGCTGACCTCCAACTTGTGATCCTTCTCTTCAGCCTCCAATTGCTGGAATTATAGTTGCCACCATGCCTGGCTCTTAATGTATTTTAAATGGACTTATGTTCCAAGTTGGTACATCTTCTGATGACTCTGGGGAAGTAATGTTCTGTAAAAATTTCCTCCAGAAATTCCTCATCTGTGAAATAAGAGAACTGAGGTAGATAATCTTAAAGATTATCTGTTTTCTGGCTATAGCAGTAAATTAATGATTTCCATTAGTGCATACTGACTGGAATATTCTGTTAGCAGATAAGAAAAAAATTATTAAGTACCTAAAGCCAAGTTTTCTGAAGTGATGGTTATATTATAAATGGTCATATAGATAACTAAGATAGACACCATGCCTTATAGCTACAGAGTCTATGAGTTGGACGGTTTTTAATTAATGTCTCTAACCAAGCTGTAATATGCTAGCTGTAGTCTGCAAAATGCAGATTAAAGTGGTGCTTCCCCTTTCAAGTTCTCTTCAAGATAAAAGTCACTACGTCAAGGGACCATTAAAATAGTGGGTCTGGGCACAGTGGCAAACACTTATAATCCCAGCTACTTGGGAGGGAGGGTGATCACAACTTTGAGGCTAGTCTCAGCAACTTAGCCCTATCTCAGAGGGCTGGGTGTTGCTCAGTGGTAAGGTACCCCTGGCTTAAATATCCAGTATCAAAAAAGAAGAAAAAAAAAGAGGTGGGTCCAATGACACTTTTGAAGTAGATTTAATGAAATTTTTAATAAAGGTTTCAGATGTAACTACCAATTCATGGAAAATGCAGGGTATATAAAAACATGCTAAACAACTAAGAACTGATTAGAAAAGCACAGTGTAGGAAATTTACAGAACACAGAATCAGATCTCTTCATATACCCACTCCCCACACATAGTAGTTTAGAAAAAAGAAATGAAGGGAAAATCAACAGATTTAGCTGCAATGAGTTTATCTGATGCCACTTTAACAAACATAAAACCACTATAAATACTTATGAAAGACAGTGGAGAAAGGTGTACACTGATAGCTGGCTGACATTAAGAAATCACTACTGATTTTTTATAGTGAAAATGGTTATTGCAGTTATATTTTAAAGAATCTTTATAGTTTAGTCATATATACTAGAGAATGTATTGATAAAATGATACAATGAGATTTACTTAAAATCACTCAGATGTGGTGATGGGGTGGGTTGGTTTAGATGAAATGAGCAAATATAAAATAATTCTTATTGAAAGTTCACTCTACATGCATTCCCTAATTTGGGGGATTTCTTTAAATCAAAGGATATTTAAGAGCTATATCAAAAGCCTTGATTGTATCCTAGATTTAAAACACACAGAGACAGATGGCAGCTATCAGGGGCATCTGGAGGCAACTGGTAAATTGGATAAAGGCTATCTATTAGAGGGCCTGTACATCACTGTTGAAGGTTTTGGATGTGTGGTCATGGTTTTGTGGTCTACAACCAGCACAGCAGGAGGTAGCAGAGCTAAGAAGCCAAAGCAGAGCTGAGGGCTAGACCCTGCCAACCCCAGACTCTGTTAAAGGCATAGGCATATCCTTAAGTTCAAGTCAGTTTGAACACTGATTTTCCATGCCTGTCTTAAAGTGAGCCCTCATAAAAGTAAAACTAAACAAAGAATTAAAAATTACGTGTTCAGAAACACTGGAGGAGCTAGGTCTGGCAACCACTGTCAAGGACGGCTGGCTTGCTGTCTTTTAACTAAAGCCCTATACCTTTAAGTGCCAGAGATGGCTATAGTTTCTTTCACCCAACCATTTCCAAACTAGCACAGAGACACAAAAGTACAGGCTATAGTTCAAAACGGTAAATTTTCATATCAGTTCTATGAATCACTAGTGTCTAAGAGACGAATAGGGGGAATTCTATATCCCAATCAAAATGGATTCTAAAGATTAAAATTAATTTTTAAGAAGTAGAGCAGTGCATCCCAGGTGGAGGAACGTACAGCATACACAAAGAGACTTGCAGCTGGGTATTTATTTATTAATCGTATGGCTTATGGTGCGCTTGGGAGAAATATTTTGTAGAAATATCAATAGTTTCTTGGGTTACCAAAGACACGAAATAAACACTGAAGATATTTTTAATTTTCTCAAAATTCCAATATCTTTCTCCTTTCCCTCCTTTAGAAGAATGGGATTTCTAAAATAAATATTATCATTTTACAATGTCTAGAAATTATACATCTCTGGTCATTCATAATTAAAATTCCATTTAAAGGAGGCAAAACTGAATACTTTCAAAGGCATTTAAAAGACTCAGAAGTAGGGCTGGGATGTAGCTCAGTAGTAGAGGGCCTGCCTATCATGCAAGAGGCCCTGGGTTCCATTCCCAGCACTGCAAAAAAACAAAACTCTGAAATGAAAGGTGTTTATTTTATATGCCAAGGTCTCCCCACTCGCCTCAAAGTGAAAACAAACAATTCAAAAAATGCAAATTTTAACAGATGTTTTCCTCATGGTTAAGAACTGCTTTACTTGTTATGGTCAGTACTAGTCAATAAATGTTGATCCCCAAAGAAAAGCTCAGTTATTTATCAGATGACTGGTCCACAGAGAGCTGAATGACGCTGGACTAAATAACTACTGAGAAGACTGAAGTCAATCCCCCCTGTTTCTTGGGAGATGAAGCCACAGCCAACTGATATACAATCCTGTAAGGATCACGGTGGCCCCATGTGGGAGGGCATCAGCTACCTCCACTCTTCAGATGCACTGAAATTCCACTATCCTCCTGAAATGGCTTTTGTTTCTCTGGAACTTTATTTCAAAATGCATGCATGAAGCAGTGAGGATGGTCCTCTGGGCAATGTGATAAAAACCCAGCAGGTTTGTAGCACTCTGGCTCAGTTGCTGCCCACTGATCATGACAAATGAATGGCAGGCAAATTTTAACTAATTTTTATAAACTCATCAAAACAACAGCTAGAGTCAGGCTGAATTTCAAAGCTTATGCAAACCTCAAAATGTATTCATCTCAAAGAATGGTTGAAGTTTATCAGATTAATTTTCACATAAAATTTATGGTAGCATTTCTTTGTCCTTGGAAGTTCATCTGAACTTTACTTTGAATTGTGAACATAAACCTAACCACCCAAACAACTGCTCTGGATGCGCCCCTTTAATAATTCTGGGGATACCAGAGGCCTGCCCTTCAATCTCACTGACAACTCATGTTTCCCACTCCTAGGAGTCCAGGCTGACCCCTCCACATGGTGTCCCATCTCAATTTGCCACTCCCACCTCTCAGTTAAGCCCCAGCTTGAAACACTAACTCCGCCATTAGGCCTTTCTGCCCAGAACTGAAATAAATTAATCTCTTCTCTCTGGTCCTGTTGCCCTTCGGTCAGGTTTATTTGCATAATTAAAAAAATAATTTAAAGAAAATCAGTACCTGGGGTTTTTTCTTATGTCATCCAACTGGCCAACCACATGAGAAACATTGGTACGAATCATTTTGAAAGCAATCTCTTCTTCTCCCATTATTTCAAACCTGATTATCAAAACATATTTAAAGAGGCTAAATATTTATGTGAGTATGAAAAACAAAATTTCAATAAAAAGAGCATTTTTTAAAACTTTAGCAGGGCTGGGGATGTGGCTCAAGCGGTAGCGCGCTCGCCTGGCATGCGTGCGGCCCGGGTTCGATCCTCAGCACCACATACAAACAAAGATGTTGTGTTCGCCGAGAACTAAAAAATAAATATTAAAAAAATTCTCTCTCTCTCTCTCTCTCCTCTCTCTCTCTCTCTCCCCCACTCTTTCTTAAAAAAAAAAAAAAAAAAACTTTAGCAGACTCAGAATCCACAGGATGACTGGACCTTCAGTATTACTAAAGAAAACAATCTTACATAAATTTTAAAAGAATGCTGGAAAGAAAAAAATATAGAAAAAAAATTATGAAAATGTCAGACCTTGGAAATTAGTATTAAACTAAGCAAAGAGAAAATATATGCACTACTCACCTATATTTGTTTTTGTCCTTATATGCTTTGTGGATTTTGTCAGTTACTGGTTTACAGTTGGTTACTAGATTTTTAGTGACCGGTGGCTGTGAGGAAATACAAGTAGGTCAGATGTTGCATCAGGGATGAGATAGGATGAGGTGAGCAGACACTCACCTAAGGTGCAAAATGTAAGGGGTACCTTATATTCACTGAGATGAATATTTTCATGGAATATTAAAAAAAATCATGTTGGTATGTTACAAGCCTACTGGTTAATCAGCTGTTTTTGCAAATAAAGTTTTATTTTAATATGCATTACACTATATTGTGTTTAAAAATCTTAATGTTTTCAAAAAGACAATTTCTAATCCAAAATAAATTGATGTTTAGAAGTTATAACCTGTAGCTATAACCTACAGAAGTATAATGTGATTATAGTTCTATAATCAGAGAGAACTAGTCTATATTATACTCGCAAACAAACTTAGTGATTTTATACTCTAATTAGAAAATACTTTCTTTATCCTGCATGTAATCTGTTAATTATAGTAATGAAGCCTATGCCTTGGATGAGTTCACTCAAGTAATGTTAATTAATGCTGCCAGTGTAACTAATTACTTATGTCTTAAACAGTTCACATGCATGAGCCTCAAGACTAAATTATAATCATTAGTAAAGCAGCCTTACTTAATTTTTGGCTCTCAAAGGATATTTTCTGATTCTAAATTTCATGCCAGAAATTTGGCAAACAAAATAATATTCTGCAAATGAAAAAAGATGTATACATTTCAAAGGAAAATTGAAATCTCTCAATAATCTCCCACTTTGGCCATCAAGAGGCAAGACGAATGTCTATTTTCTAGGTGCTTATAATCTTTCCTTAGAGAAGAGCACATTTCTACAAGTTCATTACAAGTGCCAGTATCTGGTAATGGTAAAGTCTGACTAGAAGTTTTATAAGAGAAAGAACTGGAAATGTTGGGAATATGGCTCAGTGGTACTTGTGCTTGCCCCACCTGCATAAGGCCCTGGGTTTAATTCCCAGCACCACAAACAAAAACAAAATAAAACTAAACTAAACAAAAAACAGTGGCAGAAAGAAACACAAATGAAAGGAAGATATAAAAAATGAAGATGCATGGGAAAAATAAAACGGGTTAAGTGTATTCTGGGGGAAGTGAGTGGCCAAAAATTAAGTAAGGCTGCTTTGCTAATGATTATAATTTAGTCTTGAGGCTCATGCATATAAACTATTTAAGAAATGACTCAATCATCCCAAAAAAACTGAAGACCAAAGAGGATCGGGTTAAGAAGAAAGGCCAAGGGGAAGCAGTTTCGGAGTCCCACAGTCTTTCCTCTTTCCATCTCTTCTATCTTAACCACACTGAGGGGTGCCCACAAGGAAGATAAAGGAAAAGACAGGGTAGCCTGGAGCACCCAGATGCCTACTTTCTCTCTCAAAGAGAAATAGTGCACCCAGATCGCTGATAATAGATAAAAATTTAGTTATCTTGACAAATACCCAAATGTTTGATTTGTTTCTTTAAACTAGGTCACTGACTTCTCTATGATTCAGAGTTAACTGTACTAGGTTACAGTTTAGAGTTTTGTTTTCAGAAAACAGAAAAGTGTTATTGTTTTAAAAGTTTTGTACCTAAGAATGTGAAATCTAATTTCTAAGACATTGATTTTATTCTCTCCGGAGGTAGCAAAATAACCTACCATGATGACATATATACCATTTTCATGATTGAGAACACACTAGCAAACAATTACTAACATTTATAAAACAGTCTACAGAGTTTACATTTTTTTTCACAAGCTTTAACTATTTTATCCTTCTAGATTATGTCGAACATCCAGAAGAAACCCTGAAGTACACCAAGGAGCTGCTATCCTCTCACCAGCCTGAGTGCTGATCAGCTGTGCCTGAGGCCTACTGCAAACCCACACCCAGAACTACTCTCATTCTCTACCTTCTGGTTCCCATCTGCTGACCTTACTAGAGTGAATTCCTTTGTGGCTGACAATGAGTCTTGCTCTATTGATCTTGGCCTCACTGACTTTGTAGTTTAAAGTTTTAGAATACTTAGAGAATTGACTTTTAATTAGCACAAATCTGTACACCTGCCCAAGTCGCATGCTAACCTGACTTACGTGTGCATGATTGCTAGTACTTATGCTTGGTCTACGTGCCTCCACAGCTGCTGTTCCACCTCTCTCATCAGTGGCTGCCACTCATCACACTACTCCTCCTTGTGAGTGAGTTTCCACTGGGCTCTCTGAACATGCGCATGAGAAACAACTCCTGACAGGCACACCAAATGCTAAATGAATAGTTTTCTTTAAGGAATAAAATTTTTAACTGATTTTATAACTCTTCTCTATAGTTTTTACAAGTGTCTAATCTGTAGTCACTAACAATAACTTATATGTGGCTTGAAGACTTGCCAAGACTGTAAATTTTTTAAAAATAACAATTTATTTTATTTATGAAAGCAAAAGCTACTCATTATAGAAAATACTCATAGAAGAAAAGGACATTAAAATCTACCTGTGATTTAACCTATTGTCACTTCTGTTACTTTTAGGGGTATGTATGTTTATGTTTGTTGAGGTGGGGCAGGGTATTTGGAAGATTTTCATAATTCAAATCATACTGTGCATATGATACTAAGCACTTTCTCCACCGAATTTTATATTGTAAGCATTTTTCCATATATTAGTAAAAATTAATTATAAACAATTTGTCAATGTCTGTATTATTCCCTTTCATCAATTCTAAGATGTACATTTTTTTTTCCCCTTTTTTAACTTCTCTGAAATTCCTTCAACCAGGTGGCCTTCCAGTGTGTATGTGCAAACCATTCACTGGTCAAGACTGAGAAAGTGCCAGCACTGGTCCATCCAATTGCTATTTTTTTGGCTGATGTTTAACCCCTGGATTGTTCTCCCTGGCCAATG
Organism: Marmota marmota marmota; assembly: GCF_001458135.2. Lineage (NCBI taxonomy): Eukaryota > Metazoa > Chordata > Mammalia > Rodentia > Sciuridae > Marmota > Marmota marmota. The sequence continues at coordinate 9,901,414 of NW_025999853.1, read as the reverse complement.
AGAATGCTCTCAGGCTACATGCTGCCATCCTTGGTGTCGAGGACTTCTGTTTATGGAATATATGCAACTGATCTGAATATATCAGCTTAAATCCTCATGGGGAAGGAAAGATTCCAAAGCAAGATATAAATAATTCTGGATTATATGCACTACTACTTTATTCCAGATACTTAAGAAAACAGAGCCTGCCTCTATTTCTTGATGTGCTTTACAAAAATGTTGTAAATAACACCTGATATAAGTGTACATAAGAGAAACCCAGGCCACTTACCAGATTGGGGTCATAGTATGCTTCCTGAGTTGGGGGAATATGGTTTAGCTGAGTGACATTAGCAGGTAGTGTTTTTGAGCAATTTATTAACATGTGTTCAAGACCTGTCAAATCCTAAAAAAGCAAAATAAAAATATAAACTTGTTATATACATTATAAGTAAAGATTAGGATTTAAAAAACAAAAGTCATGTAAAAGTCTCTATAAAAAAATGACCTAAATACTATCCTTACAAGGCAGTTTAAATCTAATTCTTAGGCATAAAGACAAGCTAAGAAAGAGCAGAATGAGAATGCAAGAAAAAATATTTCATCCTCATCTCCAGGTGGAACATACTGGCCTAAGACACACATTTATACAAGATGGTACAGGGGTCATGACAGGAGATGCCTTATAACTCTCCATTAGTAAGTCTCCTACTCCTGAGCTACAGGATGCCCTAATGGAGGAGTCTGGTTGAGATCATGGGTCATCTATGCATAAAGGCCCTAAATGAATTTGTCACAAGAATCTTATAGAAGGTACCCACTCCCTAGCTCTTCCCCAGATAAGGAGAAGATAATCCCTAATACAAACCTACAGAAAGTAATCTCATGAAATATGAACTTCAAATGTGTTTTTAATTCTGGCACCTAAAACCAATAAATTACAAAATCCTCATTAAATGTTAAGAATTACTTTTACTTGAATTAAATCAAAATATAGAGCAGAAAAAAAGACTATCAGAATTATAATTTCCATTTAAAATGTCACAAAGTTTAGACTAAAACAATACAAGACCTGTAAACTTAAAGGAAGATCATGAATTCTGGTAGCCAGTGTTCGGATTTCTCTGTCAGATAGGACACCAGATTGGTCTGTATCAACTTCATCAAAGACTTGTGATATATTCAGTGGCTGAACTGCACTCATGAGATAATAAAAATAAGAGAAGGCAAATTGCATGTCCTCCGAATGACGCACTTTGTGAAACGACGTCTTGTCAAATTCTTCAGGGAACCTGTCCAAATATAACATATAGTGAGCTTTGGATTATAAAAATATATATGGTAGCTAACATCTGTGAACATAGAATCTTTTTCTTTCTTCTTATTTAGATAATATCTTTAAAAATATCAGTCACACAATATTAGAGCTATAAATTTTGCACAGTGAACAGGAAAATTTCAAGTATCTTTAGCTCTAAACATAGGCAAATAACTCAAAGACAAGTAAGACTTACATATCCTGCAGTTCTTGCATAACAATTCGGTCAATCATGTGAGGCATGTGTGCAGGGACTTTCCGAGATGTGAATCCAAACTTGCTGTTTAAAATTTTATTTACATATCGGAGTGAATCTGCAAATGTATCTTTTAGTTGCCTCCCAGTATGTTTGCTATCAGTAAAGTATGCCAATTGTGTCTTCAATGACTCTTCTTCCTGAAGGAGAATTCCATATAACTCAGGGTTATACTCAGTGCTAAGTGTACCTTCTTACCAAGTGATAAAGGCATTGAAATTCCCAACATTGGCTTGAGAATAACAGTTGTGTGAGAGGTCTGTTTACAGGGTGTTCCTAAAGGACTAGTCATTGATCATACGATTTTGAAGCCAATTCATGCAACATTTAGAAAATTTATTTACATATAAATTTGGCAATACTTTCAATATCAAGCTATTTTGTGCTGGTGATCTCAAAGTATCAAATAACTGAGTTTTAAATATAAGGATTAGAAACAAATTTGCTTTCACATACAACAATGTTTAAGATTATAAAATCAAAACCAGTAAGAGGCAGAATTAAATGGGCAAAGAAAATTGGCAAGGAATTCAAAGACACATTACAGAAGAGGAAATATTTTTGCCTCCCAGACTGAAAAAAATCCAGTAAAGAAATTGACAATACCTGGTGTTGGTTAGCCTGTGGAGCAACAAATACTCCAGTATGCTGCTTGTTCCAGTGTGAAGTGGTGCAATATTTTGGGATATATTTAAAGTTTATAAGAAACCAGATACATTAACCTAGCAATTCTACCTACATTAGTAAATTTTTATTTCTGTAGGTTGAATTGCTAAGTGTAAGATATACATGTACAAGTATATTCATTGCAAAACGTTGGAAATAATTTACAGCCATTAAAACAAACAATGGCAGTGACAGGCATAGTTTGCCAGCATACTATTCAATCAAAAGGCAACTCTAGGGAACTGTATTTACAGTGTAATTTCACTGCTGCAAAACAGAAACAATATAGCTTGTATGTTTGCATACCTACAGAAAAACCTTAGAAGAGTACCCATCAAACTATGAAGAATAGCTGTCTCAAGGGCACAGATTGAGGAAAGAGCACTTTCTATCCTTTTTAATGTTATATTTTTGCACTGCTTGCAATTTTTATCACTAGCCTATAGTAGTGCTTTTATAAATCTTTTATTTTTTATTTTTAAAAAAGAGAGAAAAGTGTGAAAACTAAACATAGGCAAGAACTAGGCAGCCCTTAAGTCAATGATCAGTAAATGCCTAACGGAAAATAAGATACTTCCTGAAAACACTGAGAGAATGAGACACAAGTTCCCCTTCATCAGGCACTTGTGGCTTTGCCTCTTTCCTTCCCATACTGGATCATGTGACTTCTCCTGGTCTGTCAACTCCTGGTGGGGGAGGGGGTACTCCTCCTGGATGCTGCCCCCCATACCTTAGGCAGAGCTAAGCTCTCCCTTTAGACTCCTTACCTGGATCTCAACTGAGATACTTTATCTCATTGCTGCAACTGTCTGCTCACAAATCTGTCATTCCTACTGCTCTCCAAGTTTCCATAGGTAGCAACTATGTACTACTCGCCTTGTATTCCCCAGCACTGAGCATTGGGATGGCACCTGGGAGATGAATAAAGGATGCTACAGCCGGAAGCTATGGCACAAGGGAAGAACACTCCAACTTTTAGTTTTGGCTCACACTGACTTCCTGCTGTGATATTGGCAATGCTAAGGAACTTATCTGAAACTCAAGTTTTTTCTTTCAGTAAAACTAGAAAAACATCAGCTCTGCCATGCTAAGTAAAGATAAGATGCCACTCTGTTCTACTTCCTCAGGGTATGTTTCTTGCTAAATTCCTTACTCATACTATTGCTGTTTCCAAAACTGTAAAATGGGAGTAACAATAATAAATCCCCTTATATGGCAGTTTTATAAAATAACAGTTTCTGGGAAAACTAAATGAAATTATGTAAGAAAAGCACTTAGCTTAGTGGATGCACAGGGAAGTGTTAAATAAGTGTAGCTATTATTATATTATCACTTACAAAGTTATTTATTCTTCCTGAGAAAGATGAAGAATAATGCTGGATCTAACTTACATCAAGAAGATCTTGGAAATACTTTTTTTTCTCCCAAGGCAAAAAGCCCAGATGAGTTCCTATGAAATGCTGCAGCTTTCTTCTAGGTAAAACCTCATTAGCATCTAGGTGATCTTTAGCATCTTCCTCCATTCTGTTTTGCTCTTCTTCTTTCCCTGTGATTCCCTTTTCTTTTGTCACATTAATTTCCGGTGGAATAATCAGAGATGAAAGCTTTCCTTTAGACACATTCCCATTTTGGGTCTGAGTTTCCAATCTAAATCTTGCTTTGGTCTCTAAGAGCAGTGGTGGATTCTGACCCTGGTAGTTCACTTTTACTGTCCCTGATGGAAAAGTCGACCTGTGTAATCTTCCTAGGCTTTCATGAGCCAGTTTTTCTGTTGGGACCTCCAAACTGTCATTTATTTCATCTGTTATAGTAGCTTGATTTTTTACTTTATCATCCTGTAAGTTCACCAGAAATGATCTCAGCAAGGCTATTTTGGACAAATTGTATCCTTTCAAAGTGATGTCTCCTTGTTCCAGCTGCAAGTCCAAGTTGCTGAGACTCAATTGGGCCTCTTTTGGGAGGAGTGAAATATTTACCAAGGGAACTTTCACCTCCTCTTGGAATCTTCCTGTTGTGTTAACATCATGTCTCTTGACCTTTGGGAAGCGTTTTTCTTCAGGAATATCCTCAAACAGGATTTCTGCCTCTGGAAGAAGTGTTATGGGGCTATCCAAATTTTCATAAGACTTCTGGGTTGTAGCATTCACCTTGGGTCCCTCCCTTGTATCCACATCTACTGTTAGCTGGATTTTGAACTCTTCATCATTTGTGTTTTGAAATGTGATGTTAAAATGTATTGTAGTTGCATTCATTCCACCGTGCATTATGAGGTGGATGGTTTTCCACTTATTGGCAATAGAAGCATGTCGAATTATGGGGTTGTCACTATAGGCACCTTCAACTCCTCTTTTGGCTATTTCTGCAAAGCTGAAATAAGGCAGGCGTTCACCTTTCGGAATAATATAGTGAGTCTGGTTTGGAAGAAGAGTTACTTTATATAATTCATGAAAATGATCTAGAGGAAAAAGCACAAACAAGATTTTGTTAAAGAAAAACTAAGCACCATTTTACTCCTCTTCCTTTAATTTTTTGGGTTTGAGTTTCTAAGAGTGATCAGAAATTCTAATTTAATAGCTACTGGTATGCAGCTCATTTTACTGAGACAATCACAGTTATTTACATGGAATGCTGACCCTGACTCATCTTAGAGATTTGGCACAGTTCTTATTCTTTTTTTTTATTTTATTTTTTATTTTTCGGCAGACACAACATCTTTGTTTGTATGAGGTGCTGAGGATCGAACCCGGACTGCACGCCTGCCAGGCGAGCGCACTACCACTTGAGCCACATCCCCAGCCCCAACAGTTCTTATTCTTAACAATAAATTCCAAATGCCAATTTCCATCTCTCCTTCTATACTTGCAGGAAGAAAAAAAAAGCTTTCTGACAAAATGATGACTTCCATTAATAAGCTATTACGAATATTCAAACTATCTTTATTTAATGAATTATTGACCTGCTCTTATTGTTTCCAAATTAAGCATTCAGCATGTTAAAAGAATGTATTGTAAAAGAAAAGATAATCTTAAATGTCAACTGTTTTCTAAAGATATCTGTCCTTCTCTTTAAGTTAGCTTAAAATTTAGATGCAAAACAGGAAAAGGAAACACAGAAATTAATTACTTAAAATAATACTAACCACCCAAAAGCCCGTATACTTTCCATGATTTACCCTTTTACTTTTAGTATGTCATTATGGCAATAAACATACCTTGCCCACAGTCACCAGCATCAAAGCCACAAGACAAGACGTTGCAGGCTTGGTCACAGAACTTATCAGCGAGCCAGGAATTTGCACATCCTTGATTACAGTAAGAGACGCTGTTTATTCCTCCACCAAACTGCCAGGGCTGTCCAACACCAATGCTCCCAGTACCTCCACCTCCTGCAACATAGCGACTCCCTCCATTGTTACCTATAGAGGGAGGGAGGAAGACAGAATCTTGGTAGGCTTTCAATTTTGAAAGAAGATAATTATTTCTTTCTTACTAGTGTTTGCAACACTGATGCATGAATTGTAGTCAGAAAATTTCACCAGATTCTTGAGTAGATTTCACATTGTTGCGCAAAACAGACTGGTCGAGAAGCAGCAAGCAGCATTCAGAGAGGAGAACTCCAAACTTTGTTTTATGCCATTGGGCCCAGAGGAAAACAAAACTCCAAATTCTGAGCCCTGATCCATGGTTTCTCACAACAATGATAAGTTATTTGCTGTCATCTTAGACCCATCCTATTATTGGGGCTTTTTCCTTTTTTTCCCTCTTTTTAAAACTGAAGGCCTTGTGCTAGGTCTCTGACATCACAGGCATCTGTTACATTTGAAGAAGGAGCAGTCAGACTCCTAGGGCAGTTATTTACAATCCAAAAGGTAGGGACCCAGGGTTAATTAGGCTTCCTGGAGAAAGGCTGGAAGAAGAAAGGGGAACTGACCCCTTCCCTAGGCATTGGTTTCTTACCATAACATTTTTATAATTTCATTTCACAACCAGGTCTAGTTTTGCCATCACAATGTATCTTAAAAAAAAAAAAAATACAACTGAACAGGGAGCATCACTTGACAGTGCTATAGGACTCATGTGTGCATGCATGCATGTGTGTGTGCACATGTGTAGACAAGGAGAAAAGGAAGAGATTATTTCAAAAGCCATGACTATCAAAACTGCACAAGAACATGTCTGAGCATGAATAATGACCTCTTCTACTGAATGTTAATGTTCTACTAGGGACAGAGGCCTATGGCCAGCACACATCTACTTTGAACATTTGTGTTCTCTCCCTATATAGTTGCTTTGGGTTTTCAAAAGTATGCCTGACTCTAACATTAAAACAAATTAAAAAAAAATTTTTTTTAAAGTATGCTTGACAGCTCCGACTGAAACACAACTTGAAGCTTTGTTTCCTCAAATAGTCAACAAATTTCCAAATGTGTTCCCCCATAAGGAACACGGAGATGATCGTATCTGTACACAAACACACTTTTTCTTAGTTGACCAAGAAATTCAAGTAGATAATGAATAATGTTCTATAAATTTAACACTTTATTGTAAGGTGGTAAATAAATTTTAAAAACTGCTATTATCAACAAGTCCAAATATGAATATATGAGAAGGGAAGAAAAGCGGCATCTCTTCAATTATTCTAGACCTGTTGCAATCTGTTGGTAAAAGCTCCTAATCATGAATTCCCATGAGATGACTCAGAATTATTTTGTTCTTGGGTTTATAGTACTCTAGGTTTTCATATTTTAAGTAATAAGAAAAGGCATTTTCAAGTGCAGGATAAATATTGGAAAGTGCCCTCAATAATGGATAATAGGAATAAACTAGGCCACATGAGATTGTGAGTCTATGGATCACCACCGGACATGGTGGCACACACCTATAATCCCAGTGACTCAGGAGGCTAAGGCAGGAGGATCCCAAGTTCAAAGCTAGCCTCAGCAACTTAGTGAGTCATTAAGCAACTTACCAAGACCCTACTTCAAAACAAAACAAAAAAATAAATAAAAAGGGCAGGGGATGGGGCTTAGTGGTTAAGCGCCTCTGGGTTCAATCCCTGGTCTAGGGATCACTGACTATTTCAAATATATGGTTTAAGTCTATAGCATATCTTCAATTTGATTAGAATGAAAATACTTCTGTAAACATGAAAAATAATCACATTTTAACACATCCTTACCAGTACAATCACCACCATCCCAGTCACAGGCTGAATTATTACAAGCCTTGTCACAATAGCCATCTTTAATCCAGGAACCTGGGCAGCCCTCGGCACAGTTTGGCACAGGCCATGTCAAATAAACCTATGACAAAACCAAACAGAAAATAAGTGATTTATGACACTTTTTACTTTGAATTAAAATTCCTTTTTTTTTTTTTAATCTATCCTCTCAAAAGGCTGAATTTTCCAAGGCCTAACTGTCCACTTCATGCTAGTATTCAGCTGGCCTGTCCCAGAGCACCCTGCTGTGGTGTTGGTGCTGAGCACATTCACTCCTTTCCATTACTCAAAAAAAGCAGACCAGGGCTCAACACACAGACTAGTTTCTCACACCATGCTTCTGTAATCTACTTTGAAATAAAATAGCATCATGTCAGACTTAATTTTGAGTACAAAAATATGCCACAATAGGTGGGAAGTGTGACAAGAATCAACTGTTTCTCTGTGACAGCCATCAGTAACTCCTAAGTGTATTTAAGGATAATTTCGTCTCAATGAGCAGAGAAGGAATAGATAGATTCTCAGTATCTTTTACCTCCATGTATAAGGCCATGTGACAAATGAACCAGCACAGCACTCTGAGCTCCCAAAATGAGTGATAAGGTATATGGTTATTTTTAAAATTAAAACCATTTTAAAAATATACTCCCACTTTAAAGTTTCTGCAACTTTGTACAGTCCATCCATTTGGGATGTCTTTCTTCACCTAAACTAACACTTACTTATTCTTCAAAATACATGTCCATTCAGATGGGAGCTGTTCCCCATTCCAACTGATTTAAACCTCCTGTGCTCATGTTCCTCAGCACAGACACGCCTGTCAGCATCAAAAGCTCTGCACACAGTCACTGATTTTGTACTTGTCCCCATTAATATACAAACTCAAATTTGGATCCCTACAATTTAATGCAGACGAGGCACGTGGACAGGGACACAGGAGAAGGAGCAGGTGGGAGGCACAGGAGAAGGAGCAGGTGGGAGGCATAAACATCAACAAAGTAACTTTTTGCTATTAGCATTTAGAGTTGCAGAGTGTTGTGGTTTGGAAATGAGGTGTCCCCCAAAAGCTCATGTGTGAGACAATGTGAGAAAGTTTAGGGGTGAAATGACTGGTTTGGGAGAGTTGTAACCTAATTGGTGGATTAAGCCACTAATATAGATTAACGGAGTGGTGACTGTAGGCAGGTAGGCTGTGACTAGAGGAGGTGGATCACTGGGGTGTGCCTTTGGTGTTTATATTTTGTCCCTGGTGAGCAGAGGTCTCTCACTCTGCTCCCTTGTTGCCATGTCCTGAGCTGCTCTGCTCTACCACTCTTTCGCTATGATGTTCTACTTCAACCTGGGTCCAGAGGTGGCTGTCTGTGGATTGAGACCTCTGAAACAATGAGATGAATAAGCCTTCTCTCCTCTAATTGTTCTTGTCAGATCTTTTGGTGGCAGTGATTGAAAAAAAACTGACTAAAACATAAGTTTTATAACTCAAGCCTAGAGTGATAAGTCTCTAAATTATCACTACATCCTTCTAACAATGCTATGGGGGTGTTTGTATTTTCCCTACCAGGCAGATGGAAAACTTCCCTTAGCCAAGTTACTGTCCAGTGTGGTCCTAAACAGTTGGCCCCTCTGTCTGTGCTCTCACTTCACCTCTCCATCCCACCTCTCAGCAAAGCCAGATGGAAACAGGCTGCCTCAAAAAAAAAATTTCATCCACATCTGGAGTGCTAATTTGAGCTAACTTTCCTCTTTTTACTTTTCTGTTTTTTCTTATTGTTGTTTTTTGGGTACTGGGAATTGATCCCAGGAATGCTTAACTACTAAGCCACATCCCCAGCCCTTTATATTTTTTTTTATTTTGAGACAGGGTCTTGCTAAGTTCTTAGTGCCTCACTAAGTTGCTGAGGCTGGCTTTAAACATGCAATCTTCCTGTCTCAGTCTCTGAGACTGTTGGAGCCAGGCACCTAACTTTCCTTTTGCTGACACTAATTACAATTTTATTTCCTATGGCCAGGGGAAGAATGGGTCCCGGGTATCCCAGCATGCAGGGAAGCAAATTTCCTATAGTAGCTATTTTACTCAATTGTTGACTCGTTTGCATACTTATTTGTTTATATTTGAGTATAGAAATACACACGGTGACTTCCAGCCTTGGCATTCCCTCCTCTTAGGCACTCACCTTTTGACCCTTGGAGTGACTATAGAAATCATCTGGCCAGACATCCTTCCCAAACATGACGTCATCATTTAGGTAAATAAATTTCTGAGACAGTCCTTCGATGCGATGAATGTGACTTTCAATAGCAGGTGAACTAAAGGTAGGCAAGTGGCTCAAATTTCGAAAAACATCCTTTTAACAAAAAAACCAAACAACAAAAAAGGAAAAAAAAAATAAAACAGGAGAGAAAGGGTGAATTTGAATTGTTCTGGTTTGGACTGGCTGATGGAAAGGAAGGGAAGAAAACAGAGTTTAAAAGGTGGACATGAAGGCGAGAGGAGTAGAAGGAATGAGACTCTGAGATTCCTACACCACATTACAAGAAGAGAACGGGAAAGTCCTGTACCTGGTGTGTCACTATTTTCACTCGAGGATTGTCAAGGTTCAGCCAGGATGGAATCTGCCCATTGGTGACAATGAAAATATTCCGAACCCACGGTGCATGCCTCTCGATGGACCGCAACGAGTACCTCAGCTCTTCATTATCTTCAAATCGGCTGGCAGAAACATCCTCATCCTGCTTGGACTGACAGAAACAAAGAACACACAAAGGTGTGAAGTACCCCTTAAATCACACCTCCTCCTCCTCGTCTCTGCCCTCTGAATTCAGGGTGCTCTAGATGACTTTCAAAGACAGAATCTGTGGCTGGGCGTAATGGCATTTGCCTGAAATACCAAGTGACTTGGGAGGCTGAAGCAAGGGGATTGCAAGTTCAAAGCCAACCTCAGCAACTTATCGAGGCCCTAAGCAATTTAGTGAGACCTTATCTATAAATAAAATATAAAAAAGGGTTGGGGATGTGGCTGGGGATATGACTCAGTGGTTAAGCCCCTGGGTTTAATCCCAAGTATGGAAAAAAAAAAAGAATCAGTGTCTGTCATCTTTTTGTCATGGAAACAAAAATCCCTGATAAGAACAACTTAGAGAAAGAAAAGTTTATTTTGACTAAGGTTTCAGAGGCTTAGTACACAGTTGCCAACTCCATAGCTCCAGGCCTGAAGTGAGGCAGAGCATCAAGGCAGAGGGTATAGGGGAAGAAAGCTGTTCAACTCACGACAGCCAGAAAACAGAGAAAGAAGAGGGGCCAGGGGACAAGATATAGTTCCCAAGGCATGTCCTCAGAGACCTATTTCTCCAGCTACCCCCACCTGCTTATAGTTACTTCCTAGTATAGCAGTCCTTCCAAATCATTAATCCAACAAATGGATTAATTCACTGATTAGCTTATAGCCCATAATCTTATCATTTATCCTCTGAACAACCCTGCACTGACCAACATGAACTTTCTGGGGACACCTCATATCCAAACTGTTACAGAATCCTAATTTAGGATATTACAAAAAATGTAAAATACTCAGTAATATTAACAAAAAAAAATGAAAATAAAAACAAAACTTGAAGATATAACATTTCTTTATCACACTTTATAAAAAGGTTTGTGGATATAATTCTAGGTCAGTTCAATTAATCTTAAATCAATGGCAGGGACTGGAAAATTAGAAAAGTTCCAATCAACTCACTTCTCTGTAAGTTCTCTTCCTTCTAATAGAAACCCTTTATTTGAGTTGTAAAAGTATCTTTGCCTTCCTTACCTGGCTGATGGCACTCAGATCCCATAATAAATATGCAGGACTTATGGTCAGTTCTTTCCCATCGATGGTCATATTCTTCTTAGTTTGCTTATTTAGTTCTTGGAAACCCTTGGGATTATTCAGTTTTAGAAGGGCCACACTAGCCTCTGAATACAACTGCAACTATTTAAAAAAAAAAAGAAGAAGAAGAGATACACACAAGAAAATTGAACCTCAAGGAGGAAACCCCCTTAATCTTCCCCTGTAATCTTTGGCAGGGCTGCCTGTAGTGCTTCTGTAGAAAAACTATCTTTTGGGGCCAAGCTTGTGGAACAATCTCAAATCTAAGAGGGAATACTGTAAACATCAGCTAGTTTTATAAACAGGCTTCTCCACCCACTTCAGAGTCCATCCCACCCTTTATCTGCTTTATGTTCTGATTCTGTGTCATAGAATTTCCTACAAAAAGAGGATTTCAGATAAGAAAACAGGGAGAAGGGTGAAAACCATTAATCTAGGTCAACAAAATCCTTTGGCTAAACTAGCTCTTCTGACATCAGTTCTTTCTTAATTTATAAAATAGAAGCAAACACAAATCACTATGGGCTCATTCTGAATTCTATATATGCTATGTGAGTATACTTAGCATGTTCTGAACAGTTTCCTGAATTCATGGAGACCAAAAAACCAGAGGCTGCAGTTAGAATTCCATGTCTTTCTCCCTTTTTATATTGCAGGCTGCTAACTTGAACCACCAATCGTGCAGGAGTAGATGTGCGCTCGAGCACACGTAAGTACTGCCTTCCTGTCTGATTACCTTTTTCACCCTGATGGTTCCTGGCATAGATTAAACACTCATAGAATTCAGCTTTCATTGCTGTCATTGCTGTCCTCACCCTGCCTCAGTGTAGGGTGTGGGAATTGGGAGGCAAGCCACAAAGGGAGAATATTAGCCTGCTTGGGAACTGCCCTGCAAGCCTCCCTGCTCCTTCTTCCATGGCACTTCAGAGGGCTCCCGGCAGTGAAAATAATCACTATTCTAGTCTCAATACAGTAACAATACTCCAAATTAATTTTAAATTAATTGGGAAAATACCTTTATCCTAATATTTTCTATCTAAATTGCTTTTATTTTGGAAAGTTATTCTGAAATTTCACATTCTAAAATTTGTAGATTTTTAACATTAAGATGAATTTAAAATCTAGAAAAGGATCTGACACTAATATATTTCCAAGGGGTAACAGTGCATCCACCTTGATCCCTGACTTCGGACCAGATCCAATGCCATTGACTGTTGAAAGCTGGTTCACGGTGGCATTGGTTTTTCCACCTAGGCACTGGCTTATCAGGGAGAACCACTTTTTCAGAAGCTGTATATAAAAGAGATGCCAAAGTTGCAACGATATTAAAGTTTAAAAAAAAAAAATCAGTGAAACTACTGCCTAACACACTTACATTTTAACTCGATGACAACATTTTCACTTCAGTTTCTACCACCGGCTGGGCATTCACTGTATGCTAGACACGGCCTGGGTGCTTAGCAAGTGCCAGACCTGAGGGGTCAAACTCGGCTCCTAGAGTGGAGTGCATCACTTACTTAGGCTTCTGCTCATGTCACGGGCTGGTCTATGAGACACACTGGCATGGAGGACGACTACTCAACACTAGCAACACATGCTATCAGACACTTAGCATCGCACGGGTGGGCTCTACAGGGACCATGACAAGAAGCAGGCATCTAGCAGGCTGGTTGGGGCAGGGAAGAGCTGCTGGAGAGGCTGTGCTCTAGGAATAGAACCTGGTCATTCTCATACCAAAGGACATGATCATGGCTCCTCTCACTATACTAGATAGTTTAGGTGATCTCTAACCAGGTCAGAGGGAAGAAATTGCAAAGCCTGACTGGAAAGGGAAGCAGGAGCCACACCTCTATTAAATCTTATGTAACACTCACTGTCCTCTGCTGCAGACAGGCTCCCAGGTCATCATGTAACTACGTAACTACAACTGAAAGGTTGGGGATTCCATTAAGACAAAGAAAACAAAACAAAATACACTCCTATTCCAATACTAGCCAGTAAGGTATGAAGAAAGTTTTTTGAAAAAGAAAGGAAAAAATAACTTTTTTACTCCTCACACTAGAGGAAAAGAAAATTTCAGAAATTGTGAAAGGGATGTCAGAATAGAATTCTAACATCTATGGGTTCTAACAGAAGATTCAGGAATTCCTAGTGTTATGGGCCAGGCTACATGTCCCATAAAATATTCTCCATTTTGCCCTGGGACTCCATGTCATGTAAGAGATGCTTCTCCCATGGGAACACCCCCCCTCTGGACCCATCAACAGTTGCTTAGCATAGCATGTTTGCCAACACAAAATGGCAATTCTTATACAATGTAAAATTGTTCTTTCTTGGGATCCCATTTTTCTTGGACAATGTACACTGTCACTAGACTTTAGTAACCATTCTTTAACTTATATTCAACTAGGGTCATTTTGACCCACATCCCCTTCTTCTTATTTTAGATCTCATGTTTGTTTATGGTTTTGAATCATAGCAACAGCCACTTATGATTAATGTGGTTTTGCACTATAAAGGTAGACTCAAACCCCAGGAGGGAGTCAAAGGGTGTAGACTAGTAGCCTGCCCCATGGCTCGCCAGCTGGTGGATCTGGACCCCCTGCTGGTAAAAAAAAGTTTCCATTTCCTGCTTTTAAGACTTGGTGATTTACAGCAATCTTGCCATAACACTAGTATTAAATTACATCTTGTTTGATTTCACAGCTTATATTCATTTTTTTCTTTGATAAAAGATACATTGCTATAACTATTCTTACATTAGCCACCTTGCCGAGGGCCGATGTCTTTTCTTTCTTTTTTTTTTTTTTAGAAGAATAAAAGTTTTATTCTAAGCTCACATTTTCAGAGGTTAGTTTGCGCTTGGCAAACTCCATTGTAGGGGCCTGTGGTGAGTCAGAACATCATGACAGAAGGGTGTGTCAGAGGAAAGTAGCTCAGCTCGTGGCAACCAGAAAGCATATATATATACCAAGGACTGATTTCTAATAACATATACATTAAAAGATCAAAAATTCCCATGGTAACTGTACAAAAGAGGAAGGGAGATGAAGAGTAAGGCGTGTAAGGGAATATTGATATGTGAGAGAAAGATTTTCTGCCACTGCAATTAAGCAAGTTGTGAATGGTGAAAGGGTTCCTCTGCCACCACAAGGTGGCAGTCCAATCCCACAGAGAAGGGACAGGAGGTGGGTGAGGCAGAAGAGTTGTACTTGGTGCCAGAGGCTGGAGTCCTATGCCTGGTCAACTGTGGGCAACTGCCTCCATAGATAGCTTCTTACTTTGAATTTTACACTTATCTAAATTCTTTAAATTAAATTATAAGTTTCTCACAGAAAACAACCTCCACACCCCCCACTACAGACTCTTAAGGAGAGGTAGCAGGACTGCAAAATGAGCTGTTATGTTTGAGCCAATGAGATTTGGGAATGTTTACTACTGTTACATCATCTAGAGCAGCAGGATGGGCACACCTTAAGTCCAAATGTAAGGATCATAGTGTAGGATTCCAGGTATAGGCATCTTCCTAGATTCACTTTAGATAAATCCAGGAAGAGGTGAGCCAGGAAGAAGTGAGGAAAGATTGAGAGAGGTAGAACAAAATGATGGTCCAGGACAGGACCTGGGCAACCCATAATAGCAGCAAGAAGAAGTACTGCATTTCTTTTTATAAATTTTGCAAAAATCATTTCTTTGCAACAAGAGGAAAAATAGTTCCAAGAAAAATGCTGAATCCTGGTATACGTCTAAAGATAAATAATGGAGACCAAAATTAAGGGGTGATAAACCAAAATTAAGGGGCTAGGTAATTAGTAGGTCAGTGCCAAGTGGCTTCAGAGGAGTAATGGACATGGAAACCAGATGCCAAGGACTTGACCGCTCACGGACAACTTCCAGATACTATCTATATATGTGTGTGGGTACACGGGAACCAAATCTAACACTTTACATTGGGTTTACTGTATGAAATAGGACAGGGAAGAGAAAAGAATCAGAGAGGTATTCTTTCACAAACTTAAATTCAGGATTATACTGACCAAGTCATGAAATATAAGGATTTAAAAAATGTAAGAAATCTTCACTTTTCGGTTATTTAAGTGATGACTAACTATCAAAGCAAGACTGGTGTTTATTAATGTCATATATGTACAAACATGGAAAAATAAAAATACTGGTTTTTGTGAAGTTATTCTAATTAAATAGTTCCACTGTTCTCAACATAGTATCTCACATTTATATTTTGGCTTAAAAAATAATAACAGCCAACAAAAATAGAGTATGAATGCATGTTTTTAAAGTCAACCAAAAGTAATGAGTGCAGAAGAGAACTCACCCCTTAAGGCACACAAAATAGTCATGTGTTAAGGTAGACCTTACTTAAAAATCATTTCTTTTCCCAAATTTTGCAAAAATCATTTCTTTTCAAAGTTATATCAAACTGGTCATATGTAAATGCCTAAAAGGAAGGCTGTACTAACCAGTCTAAACAACTGTGTATCTGCAAATACTATTTCCGGGATAGTTTCAATCAGGGGCAATTCTGCCTCCAAGGAAACCTTTGGCAATATCTAAAGACATTTCTGGTTGTCAAAACTAGGAGTGGAAGTGCTACTGGCAACTAGAGGACAGAGATAGGATGCTGCTGAACATCTATAATGCACGAGACAGTCTGTTACATGACAGCTGTATCAGGCCCAAACTGTCACCAGTACAGAGGTCAAGGAGAATGTACAAATCCCCAAGGATGGTAAAGGCTTTCCCATATTAGGTCCACAACAATTTTAAAGGGCTCAAAAATTCAGAAGATCTAACCTATTTTTATTTTGAAATAATTTAATCTTAAAGCAAGTAAGAACCCTTTAGGGGAAAAACATTTCTGCCAACACCAACTGAAAAACAAATTAGCACCTTTCAGTGATTTGACAATTCAAGGCCACTAGGTCTTAATATGTCCTGTGGTTTTCTAAAACTAAAGTCAATTCCAGAGTTGGTTGATCCCCTCTACTGATGAAATAAAACCAAAAGAAAGGGCACCATGTTGTAAAAGAGCAGGTACATGAAATGGTTCCAGAGAATCACAAACAAAAGGTCATAAGAACAATAGTACAGGTTGAACAGTCCTTATCTAAAATTCTTGGGACCATAAATGTAACAGATTTTAGATTTTTTAAAATTTTGGAATATTTGCATTTACATAATGAGATAGATTGGGAATGGGACTCAGGTTTAAACATGAGATTCATTTATGTTTCATGTATACCTTCTCTCCATAGCCTGAAGGTAATTTCATACAATATTTTAAATAATTTTGTGCATGAAACACAAGTTTTACACAGTTAAGAAATTTTCCATGTGTGATGTCATATTGGGGCTTATAAAGTTATTATGGATACTAGAACATTTCAGATTTTGGATTTTTAGATTAGGGATGTTCAACTTGTATAACTTAAATAGGGTGAACTTAAATAGGCTCTGAATAGAACGCCAAGGGTGCAGAGTCCAAGTAAGACCTTATGCTATTTATTCCCTCCCTCACTGAGGTCCCTCTTGCCTAAAGCCACTTACCCAGTCTTCAAGGACCTGGCATAGCCACATTCTGCTTCAGAATGTAATTCTAAACACTTGAGGACAGGGTCAATATCCTCCCACTCCTTTTGCATACTCGCTCAGCAACCTCTATCATTGAATTGGCATAATGTAAGCATTTCCTTGAGAAATTTAGGAAGAATTCCAACTTGTTTTCATATGGTAAAAAAGAAGAGAAAAGCCACGTGCAGTGGTGCATGTCTGTAATCCCAGGGACTCACAGGCTGAAGCAGGAGGATCACGAGTTCAAAGCCAGCCTCAGCAAAAACAAGGCACTAAGCAACTCAGAGAGACTCTGTCTCTAAATAAAATATAAAAAAGGGCTGGGGATGGGGCTCAGTGGTTAAGAGCCCCTGGGTTCAATCTCTAGTAACACCCCCCCCCAGCAAAAAAAGGGGGGCGGGAAGAAAAAAAATTCACTAACCAAAAAATGAATGAAAAAATAACCCATCACAAATCAACATGTCTGAAAACACAATTTTGAGTGACCTGAAAATAAAGACAAATGGATAATTATTAAAAGGCTAATTTTGTGCCACCACACACAAAAATTCTACAGATAAATTAACTGAATCATGCAAGGGCTCACCCCAAACTAGAAAGCCTCTGACTAAAAAAAAAAGAAAAAAAAAAAAACACCTTGATTTATAAGACTAGAGTTGACAGAGAAGTTTTTATGAATTCAAACCCATTTTATTAGAAATTAAAGCATTTTCAAATCCTACGTCCTCTCCTAAAGGGGAAAAATATGTAGGTTTTCCTCTAAACAGGATATATAAAGGATATATGCAACAAGTTAGTATACAGGCTCATTTCTGGTACCAAATTCCTAGAGTGGCACATATGAAAAATCATAGTCCTGAAAAGAATTCCCTTTATGTTCCAAGGCACTGTACATGTGAGTGTGTTTACGGTTATGGATTTTTTAGTGGTGCTCCAGCAGTGAGCTGCATGCCCTGACATTCTTTTTATTTTTTTATTTTTTTGGTACCAGGGATTGGTACCAGGGTGTTTAACTACTGAGCCACATCCCTGACCCTTTTTATTTTTTATTTCAAGACAGGGTCTCACTAGGTTGCTTACAGCCTTGCTAAGTTGCTGAGGCTAGTTTGAATTTGCAACTCTCTTGCCTCAGCCTCCCAGGCTACTGGGACTCCAGGCAAGCACCACCACACCTGGCCCTGTCCTTATTTTGTTTTGAGACAGGGTCTTGCTAAATTGCTGAGGCTGGCCTTCAATTTGCTATCCTTCTGCCTCAGCCTCCCAAGACACTGGGATTATAGGCATGAGCCACCATGCCTAATTTCAACAAGCATTTCTAGAGTGGTCCCTAAGTGTCCGGTAATCTGTTCAAGCATACAAAGGTGAACAGGGCAGTGCCTGTCCTGAGATGCTCATGACCTGATTAAGAGTTTTTGGGCAGACCTGAGCCATGGTCCTCAGCACAAGCCTCTTAGAGGAGCCTAGGAAGGCAAAGTGATCCAGCTGTTTAGATCCTGAAGTCTAACACCTAAGGGGCTTTCCTCACACATGCCACATGTACCTCTAACCCAACACACCCCATACTGAGTTCCAGGCTTCCATCTAAAATCTTGCATCTCCACCATAGCTCAGAGAGTGGTTAGTGTCATTACTTCTATCTTCACTAAAAATATCCACTTCCACTTTCCCTCTCCTTCCCTTTCCCCAATAGCTTCTAAGTTACCATGTGATGTCAGGTGTCTCTCTGATGTTTCTGGAGTCATTTCCATCCCTGGCATCCCAGTACCAAAGTACTTGAACAGAAATGTCTTGCTGGGCTATGGCAGCAGTGGCTGAACTGGTTTCCTGCTTCCAGCCTCTCCCTGTCTAACATCTGCCACACCTGCCCCTAGAAAGAGACCAGACTCTGCCCTCCTCCTGTCTCCAGGAAAAGGTCCAGGCTCCTTAAAGGAGACCTTTCTCAATCTGGCCTCACCTATCTTCCCACCCTCATCCCCTGTCTATGCTCTGGTCTCTAGGAACTGCTGCCTGGATTCCCTGAAAACACCATTTATATCTAAGCCTCAGCCCTATTGCTCAGGAGTTCCCTCTACTTACAACAGTCATTTCTTTCTCTGCTGGAGAGCAGATGTTCTGTCTGCTCAGGGCCCAGCTAAACTGCTTCCCATTCTGCAAAGCCTCCCGTACCCCAGGATGCCTAAAACCCAGCATTCTGACAGCATTTTGTACAAACTCTTATTCAGAACTGATCAAATTCTAATATAACTTCTTTTATCCATTCAGTTATTCTTAACATAGCCCCTGACACACAGGATGGATTTAATAAATGCTCACTATCTAAATGGACTGAGAACCTCTGATAGGAAACTTCACTCTCAGATGACGCATAATAAAGTCATAGGTAGAACCTAAGAAAAGAGAAAGGCTTGAAAAACTGGCTCAAATGCTGACATCCACCTATTCTTCCTCATTCTCGTTTTCTCTATAGCTTCCCAAGACCAAAAGTCCTAGTCCCTGAAGGTGGTCAGATGCTGGAATTACCAAAGCAACCTGCAGCAATCCTTATGGATGATTACTGTGATGCTCTGGGCAGTGCTGGCCTCCACAAGGACAAGCCCAGAAATCCAACAGCTCTCCAGCTGGGTGAATAGCTGTGGAGAGCAGTTCTTACCATATGGGAAGCTTGCTGATACACAATTACTACTCTTCACTACCTCTACCTGTAGACACCACATCATGCCATCCCAGAGTAGTATACATAGGGTCCACCACACCTTGGGACTGGCATTCTTTGGCAGCACACACCTGCCTATCAACAGACACATCAAAAGCAGTCAGTACTGGTGAGAGGCTGCAGCAGGTCTGGAGATGTGGGATTCCAACCAGAGTGGAGGATGGAGAAGTAAAATGAACATTCTTTCTTTTAAAAATTTATTATAGTTGAAATTATTAAATAGAATCAAGGATGTCATTCTTTCTGCATAAGAAAACTGAGTAGATAGTCAAAAGTATAGATGTACATGCGTCTATAATTCTAGAACTAATAGCTAAGAAAGCCAAGAAGTGATGTGGCTAAAATGAAAACAAATCTATGTTTTGTTTTGTTTTTTGTTTGTTTTTGGCCCAAATCAAAAATAACTCAGGAGTAGAGATGTAATAACTATTTCAAAATAACTGCATATTAAGAGCAAAATCCTAATACAGCTAAGCACTACCATATTTTAAAGTACGATAAAGAAAGTCATGGAGTAAAATATTAAAAAATTACAAATGTCATTCATATTGCCACTATATTACAAAAATATTATAAATTCTTAAAGACAGTGAAACACAGGTGAGGGAAAAAGAAGCAAGTTAAAGGGAATTTTGTGGAAGGTATAAAAACATGGTTAAGACAGGGATCAAAAAACTCCCTTAGTCATAGCTCCCCCACCCCACTAGCCCATCTTCATCCTCCCACCTATAAACAGTCAAATGATGTGTAAAAAGAGGAAGAAGTCAGAATCAAGGAAGCTAAATCCAGTGGTGGAACTCAAAGAGTGTTTCTTCTTAAAAACCAAGAAAACCATAAAGAAATTCTTTATGCCAGGGATTTTATGCCCTCTGAGAGAAAAGACATTTTCAAGTTTTACAACCTAGAACATTTCATAAACAACAGCAGGCATCTTGATCAACTAGACAGCCACCCATATAGACTGTGTCCTAAATCTATCAGGGAAGCAACTTTGAGGACAATAAGTCTTGTTAAGCAAAACGCAGGTCACAGGCCAGCCTCAGAAGTCAACCTTAACGAATGGCATCAATGGTCAGTCCTGAGGAGTTATTAAATATAAATTCTAAATACATGAAGTCCTCTATTATCTATTAATGAATCAGAGTTCTACACTCTCAAATGCTCCAAATATCTCAAGCATAATCGCTACATGAATGAAAGCATTAATAAATTTGCAGGCTGGCTCTGTGGCCTTCCTGCTTCTAGGATCCCTTTTCCTCCTCCAGACCTTTGATTCCTTTATGTCATCAGTGCTATCAGGCTCCGTGTCTGTTTTGCCCACTGCTGTATCCACACAGGATATAACACCACCTGACACATAGTAGGAGTTCATTTGTTAAACAAATGAATCCCACTGCTATGTGGGAAGCCAGCAAACCAAACCAGAAAACAAGACTCTTTTTAAGAGTTTGGCCAAATTAATACTCAGGGTGAGGATCTTTTCTAAAAAGCCACCTTTACAGTAGCACACTGTGGCTATACTCTGAATAAAATGGTTATCAGAGAAGGGTCATGCATTAGATGAGACAGTGGCTCTTTTTCTATGTTCTTACCAGTTTTATTTTAGAAGAAAGATTTTCTGGCAGTTTTGTTTTCAGTTGACTTGTTTCCTTGAATGTTGGTGGAAATCCACTCAGGAAAGCCAAATCTTGCATCAGCACTAACCCAGGGACTTCTTTATCTGTTGTCTAAAATAAGGAGGGAAAAAACACAATTCACTCTCCATATCAAGAAGCTGCATGAAGATTATGCTAAGTGAAGTCAGCCAATCCCTAAAAAACAAATGCCGAATGTCTTCTTTGATATAAGGGGGGGCGACTCAAAACAGAGCAGGGAGGAAGAGCGTGAGAAGAAGATTATCATTAAACAGGGACGAGAGGTGAGAGGGAATGGGAGAGAGAAGGGGAATTGCATGGAAGATGGAAGGAGACCCGCATTGTTATACAAAAATACATATAAGAGGATGTGAGGCGAAGGGGGAAAAAAAAAACAAGAGAGAGAAAGAGAAATGAGTTAAGGTAGATGGGGTAGAGGGAGGGGAGGGGAGGGAAGGGGAGAGGAGGGAGGATAGGAAGGGCAGCAGAATACAACAGACACTAGTATGGCAGTATGTATAAACGTGGCTGTATAACCAATGTGATCCTGCAATCTGTACACGTGGGAATAATAAGAATTCATACCCCTTTTGAAACAAATGTATGATACATGATATGTCAAGATCAATGTAATGTTTTGAGCTACTAATAAATTTCTGATGTTTAAAAAAAAAGAAGCTGCGTGAAAACTTAGAGTTCTTACTAATCAAGAGCTTACTGCGTTGTACAAACTTCAAAATAGAATGGTGAGATTACTTAAATCAACACTCATTAACACTGGTAAGCTGAGCTCAGAGGAAAAGGTTCTCAAAGGAAAAGAGCTTCATTATTCACACTTTTATTCTAGTCTAATGCAAAAATACAATTAAATTTAAAATGGCATACCAAGTAGCCTCTCCAAACTGTCTGTCTGCTATTTCCTTTAAACACTCCAGCATGGGCATCTTCAACTACAATGAAGAATACAGTAAACAAGCATATTTTTAACAAATACTTAACTGTTATCTGGCAGGACATTGTGTAAAGCATTTTGAGAGCTATTAAAGGAGCATAATACATCATCTCAAAAACAAAGCAGTTAGGAAAGACGAAATTAACACATTCAGCAAAGGAGGAACAATGAAAGTTGGTGTACAATTAAACATTAAATTTTCATTACCTAGCCATTCATGCAGGCAGCAGAAATGTGGACTGAGTTTTGGAAGTAATCAAATTTAAACTGGATCTTCAGTTGGGGGTGTAGCTGAGTGGTAGAATGCTTGCCTAGCATGAGCAAGGCCCTGGATTCAATCCCCAGCACCACAAAGAAGGAACATCTCCCCCAAAACAAGGATGAAAATTGTATCTCAGCTGGGCACAGTGGTGCATGCCTGTAATCCCAGCAGCTTGGGAGGCTGAGGCAAGAGGATCAGAAGTTCAAAGTCAGCCTCAGCAACTTAACAAGGCCCTAAGCAACTTAGTGAGACCCTGTCTTAAAATGAAAACAATTTTTTTAAAAGCAGGGGAAGGGGGCAGGCTGGAGACGTGGCTCAGTGGTTAAGTGCCCCTTGGTTCAATCCTGGTATCAAAAAAAAAAAGAAAGAAAATTGGATCTCAAAGAAGGAAACGACAGGATGACAGAAATCACAGATATAAAAGCAAACATGGATACATTTGAGAAAAAAGAGAACTGCTCAACTAGGGTAAAATATTTGGCAACTTATGTACCAGCAAGCAAGGGTAACCAAAGGGGCCCTTGAATACCAGGTGGTGCATCATTTACCTGAACAGCAGGGAACCACTAGATCCTTTAGCTCCTTAAGAGGAGAATTTTCTCATGATGAGTTTCTAAAATTCAATTTGAATAGAGCAGATTCCACTGGGGTGAGGATAACATAGTCCGACTAGGAGAGGTTTCTAAAGTAATGGGCACAAGTGAATCAGCAAATTTGCTGTTGATACTCAGGAATCATGGGAAATGGGAGAGTGGTCAGAAGGCTCTGAATCTGATCCCCAAGTTGGGGAAAGAAAGTAAGTTCTGCAAATTATAGCCTAGCAAGATAGATGTCAATCCTAGAAAAGTCTCCAGTGAGTCCCTGGAAAAAGAAGCTTTGAAATACACTGACTTTAAAGGAAGTACTGGGCATTAAAAGCATGCCTTCACTGAGAATGAATTTATCAGATACATCTCTCTCCCTCTCTCTCGGTTATAGTGGGTGCTACACTGGTTGATCAGACTCCTAACGGATCTGATATGTATCTGTATGTAAGCTCAGCAGACCTGCAATAGTATTCTCAAGCAAACCTCATGGATACAACAGATATTCAGGCTGGACCCTGAACTGGGTAGATCATAACATAAATAATTCCACCTGAAGGACGTGAATTCTGAGGTCATAACCATCAAGGTTCTGCCTTGAAGAACGATAGATCAAGGTTCTGGAAGATATGGGAGGTGAGTCTGTCAAATGTGTGGATTTACACAAAGCTGACAGAGACCATTATCCTGGATAACAGAATCAGGATTCCTCCAATTCTTGACTACTTAGAGCAATAAATCAAATCTAGCAAAATAAAATCTCCTACAAACAAAGTAAGATCTAGACATGGCATCAAAAACCAACTATGCAAACATAAATCTAAATATGTATTTGAGCATTAGCATATAACTTTTTTAAAGAGACTTGGGAGTTTTAGTTGATAGTTCATGATGTGGCCCTACTGAATTTCCATTACATTTTTGTGCTTGTAAACAGAAGTAAAGCACTTAGACTCCTGTCACCAACTCATCAGGAAACCCTGTGAGACTGACCTTAAAAATGTCCAGAATCAGAACTGAGGATGTAGCTCTGTGGTACAGTGCTTGCCTAGCAAGTGTGAGGCATTGGGCTCACCCCCGGGCACTGTAAGAACAGAATAGAGTAGAGTAGAATAGAAATAAATAAATAATTCAGGAATCTAAAGCCAAACACTTCTCAGCTGTATCACACCACCCTGATCTAACCACTTTCTCTCTTTCCTGAATCATTACAATTTTTTCCTCTCCTCAGTCTATTTTCACCACAGCAGTCAAACTCATCTCTCTGGAATGTAAGTTAGATTATGTTATTCCTCTACCCCAAATCCTCCAATGATCCTCTATTACACTCTGAGCTGAATAAAACCAACTCCTCAATGTAGCTATGAGGGTCTGCGTTCTTTACCTCCCCCCATGCTCCCATTACTTCTCTATGCTTATCTCTGTCCACTCCTCTCCAAACACACTGGCCTCCTTACTTTACTCTTCAAACAGGCCAGACACATTCCTGCCTCAGGACCTTTGTACTAGTTTTTCCACTTATCCAGATCACTCTTGCTGCAAATGTTCATTTTGCTGGCTCTCTTATCTTCATGTTTTCATTGAAAAATCATCTTTTCAGTGATGCCTGCCCCTACCACCCAATTTGAAATTATCATCCCATATCCTCTGTCTGATGCTTCCTCTATCTTACTCCATTTCTCTCTGCAATATTTATCTTACGTGGACTACATAATCTACTCATTTGTGGGAGTAAACTTAATAAGGGCAGAGACTTTCATTCATCAGTTCACTGTAGCACCTTCAGCACAGAGGACAGCACCCAGCACATAGCAGGGACTTAGTAACAAGCTCTTGCTGAATTCATGGTCCTGCTTTCCTTGTACAAATTGAGCCATATGAAATGGAAGTAGTTTGGAAATGCCAGTTTAGTCCAGAGGTAATATGAATTGCCCTGGAAGAAATCATTTCCTATGCATCAAAGGGTATAAGCTTGCCTGGGAAAACCACTCCACTGAGATGACCTGGATCCAGACTTCTGGGCTGGAATATGTGATTGCTGAAGCACAAAGGAGTTCAGCGACATATCTACAGTGTGAAAGGGGACAGTCATGTGCTTGAAAAGTTAAAATTTTCCTTCCAAACTAAAAATAACTTGTGCACCAGGAAGCCAGAACTTCATTAAACATCATTCAGAATACAAACTGATGAGTGGTAACATTCTGGCTCAATGAAGAAATTATACAAGAATACCATAAACCCCCGGGCAATCAGAAAACAAATTGGGAGTTAGATTATAAGTACTACAGGACACAGACAAGTAAAAATGAAGTCATTGTGAATGTTCTAGTCCAGGAGCTCCATGGAGGCAGCAGAACTTGAGATGGGCCAAGAGAGGAAGCAGGTAGGGAGGTGTGGGTGCACAGAGGCCCAGCATCTCTAGTGAGAGGACTCTGACAGCTAGTGATGCACAGAGAGGTGGATCAAAGGCATAGTCAAGGAAATGAAAGCTGAATCCTGAACACCTGGAGGAGATTATACCATGTGAAAACCAAATTTAATTACTAAAGCATTTTCTTCACAAAAAGAGGAAAGTGATAAGTGGAGGATTTTCACATTTATCTGATAGTCCTGTGCTAGACAGAGAGGAACTTCCCAAGCAGACAGGGTGCTAGAAGTCTATCACTGGAATCTAAGAAGGAATGCAGACCAGGGTAGAGGAAATGAGATAAGTAAGATATGAATCTAAGAATTACTTGCTATTAAAGCAAATGATAGGATGAGGTTAATTATTAGTTATAGAGGTAAAAAGTAGAAAAGGGGCAAAGATGGTTCCAAAGATTTAGACTGGGAGTACGACACCGACAGAAGAAGAGATAGAGAACTAGACTAAATGTTGCAGGCCTGGGCTTGGCAGCCCAGCAGTCAGGTGGGAGGACAGGCTCTGGACATCTAAAGATGTGGTGCAGTTTTTTTCAGAGTTACAATTTTATGAAGGCACTCATCGGTCTTCATGAGGGCTCAGCCTTCATGCCTAATCACCTACCAAAGCTTCTACCTCCTAGTAACATCACACTGAGGCTCAGGACTTCAATATGTGAATTCCGGAAGAAACACAAAACATTCTGTCCATAATACCTATGTAACCAGATGTTTCAGAATATAAACTATGAATGCTCCAGGTATGTTCTGCCAAACTTCAGGAGTTAAATAGTGTGTGTGGGGGGCCCTTCTGGATAACTTAGGGTGAAGAAGATAAGGTAAGGATGAGTACCAGACTGAAGGTCCTCACCAGGCATTCAGCACAAAAAATGGGGAAATGTGGATTTCATGGAATAAAAGATACACAATTCTTTTCTGAGATTAGACATAAAGCCCATAAAATGGCAGCTCCTTGGCTCTTATTTGGGTGTTTTTAGTTTATCAGACACTTCTCTAAAATTGAATCATTTCCATCTTTAGATATCCAATCATTTCCTTTGGTAGGTGATTAGGCCTGAAGGCCAAGCTCTCATGAAAGGGAAGTGCCTTTATACAATTGTAACTCCTGGCATGACACTGCACCACATCTTTAGATGTCCAGAACCCATCCTCCAGAACAAGTCTAGGCCTGGCCTTTGTGAATTTTGTTATTCAAACATCAATGACAGTAAGATTTTTAAATATCCACAAAAAAGAGCTTACCATCCTTAGTGCTTTCAAAAACAACCACTGAGACATTAGTAGAAGGGTTTTTTGGTTTTGCAATGTTGAATATATCACTGGCAGAATGAAAAGAAGGATAAAGAGATGGTAGGTCCTTCAAGGTGCTGTTGGCCAGCAGGGGCGGGTCCAGGATGAGCATTGGCACCTTGATGCAGTGCGTCAGCAGACACTCCAACTGCTTCTCACTGTGAGGAAACATCAGCATACTTACAACAACATTCTTGAAATTTAATCAGCTACAAAAAGCTTGTTGGCACTACCAACTTGGGGCATTTTTTCTACAGCATATATTTAAAAAATCATTATATTTTAACAAATGAGGAATTTTATCTTAAGAATATAAAAACTTAGTAATTTAGCAAGTGTAGTATGAAATTAACAAGTTGAACTCTAAAGCTAGAGTTTTCAAACTCCTATTATTGAAATAAGCTTGCCAACCAAATTTACTAACTCAAATGCAAACAGATTTACAGCATTTCATTATTATCATTTTACAGACTATTCAAAATTACAGTGAAGCCCATGGCCAGGAACTAGGTAGATCCCGATTAACAGAATGTCATGCTACTGGATATAATTAATCAGTTCCAGTTAGAAAACAATTGAAGACATTGAATGTAACACTATACTGATGCAAATAAAAGGAAAAGTATGGGGCTAGGGTGTGGCTCAGTAGTAGAGTGCTTGCCAAGCATATGTGAGGCACTGGGTTCGATTCTCAGCACCACAAATAAGTAAATGAATAAAATAAAGGTCCATCAATTTCTAAAAAAAAAAAGTTTAAAAAAAAGCAAATGTATCATGGTTCTAACATGAATTTACATGAGCTATTTCTATCTGAATATAAGAAATACCTAAAACAAATATATTACTTGAATAAACAGATGGCAACTAAGAAATCTAGAATATTCACAAAGTTAAACAATATATAAAATTGTTCAACATCCCTTAAAAAAAATCAAAGAAATGCAAAAGAAAACAATGAGGAATCACCTTTTGTTTACTCAATTAGCACCCCTCTAAAAATGAGAGCTCAGCATCAGTGTTATACAGTAAGGCCCAATACACATGCTCCACTGAGGCATGCTGGTGTCACCCCACCTGGGAATAGTTCTTGGGAAAGCAATGTGGCAACATATACATATGTTATATATGAAACAGGTGTTCATCTATACTGAAGGGTGAAACATAAAGATAATGTATCAATGTAAAAATAGCAAATGACTATAACATTTAGAGACAAAGCTACATAATTAACAGGAAGAGATGATTAAACATGGAGGGCACTTAGAATTGTCTTTATAACTTTTTTTCTAAAGTTTAATGGTTAAATGGAGAAGTGGCAGTTAACAGGAATTTCTGCTAGTCAGTAAGTCAGTTAGGTCTGATTCAAATCAAATGTATCTAGCAAGATATACATATCTGATGCTTGTCATTGGGTAAAATCCCCTTCCCAGGCCCTTAAATACATACAGTTTGACAGTTGTGTAAGATAAGAAAATATATAGTGAACATGTCAATAAATGATAGATACAAACTTTATCATTGAATTACTGGGTATAAGAATTTAAGAAGGCCAAGACAGGTGAGTAGTACTCTAACCCTTCCAAAAACAAGAAGGCTTTGATTGGCTAGAATCCAAATGACCAGAGCTCTCAAGCAGCCTATCCTTCATGGCACTGTTTCCCACCTAATGGATGCATTTAACTTGGGGGTCAAAAACTAGCAGAGAAGGGACTAAATATAATTAGAAATATAAAATACTGTGCATCCTACGAAAACAAGTGAAAATCTGGAAATTTCATTTTCAGTCTTACAATTTTTATCAATGCAAAGAAATCAAACTGCTTACCTCTTCTTTGTTGGTTCTGTTGTGTTCTTCCCAAGGATTTCTCTAAAAAAGCAAATATGATTTGTCACATATTCATGGGCTAGTGCTAGTCCCAAATTTGAAAAAACATGGACTTCATAATGTTGATTTTCTTGATTATACCACTGAGACTAGCATACGGGTAAGAAGCATAATAATGGCTACACCATTTATAATGCCAATAAATTATATGTGCCAATGAAATTTTATCAACAGCACTGTCCCGTCCATTGTAACCAAGACAGTTCACATAAAATATATGCTTTTATATTTTACTAGTAAAACATGAGACCAGGCTATCAGTCATTTTCATGCACCGGGAATGTCTAACATGGACAGAATCTGTTGCATTTTAAGGTGCTAATGACCTGTAACTGGACTGTACATTTATAAAGAAGTGGGTGGAGAGGATCTCAACAAACATTCCTGAGGAGTCAGAGGGGAAGTTACGTCAGCCAGCAACAGAACCCAAGGGTCTCCAGAAGTCCCTATGCCTTTCCCAGACAAAGCAAGTGAAATGACCAAAGTGACGTATTAAAAAAAAAAGTACCAAACTTTCTAATTTCACAGTCCATGTCTTCATAAAAGGAAATATACTTTTGACGGTCTTTTAGATGAAAACAAATCTACAGGGCTATTGTACTTTTCAAAGAAAAAAATCTATCAGAACATGAAGTTATTTTTTTCGCATAATAAATCTTAATTTCATGGAGATATAAATTCTGCGACCCACCTGAGCACAAAGACTAAGGCTCTTTTAGGAGGCTCCCTCACCTTTAGACCCCTGGGAGACCAAGCCATCTCTTCATAAAATGGCCATGGAAGTGACACCAGAATCTGGCAGTAATGGCTAGGCCCTCCTTAGGCACCAAGAACCAAGCAAGGGTCAGGGGATGACTGTCTCGGTCTCATGATGGTGTGAGTTTCAGAGGCAGATCTTTAATGGTGTATGAAAGTCACCTTATCCTCTCAAATGTAGGCTTCCTTGTACTCAAAGGAATGTGTTTTGTTTTGTTAAAATCAATGTTACCTCATTGCTTTCTGTTCCTCCTCCATCTGTTCTCTGACCTGTTGCAGTTCCTTCAGTAGTTCAAGATCTGTGCCGTTCACCCAGGTGTAAACCACATCGATTGGCATGGGCAGACACAGCCTATGGTAAACCCACAAGTCCTCCAGATTAAAAGCATGTTCATTTGATAGTAAGGTATAACACAGTTTAAACTTAGAGGCTATGAAAAAAAAAATGCAAAAGTAATCTGATTAAGGCATATGATCATAGAACTGCATGTTTTCCTAGAGCTGGGGGGCTAATATTTATCAAAACACCTTCTTTGTGGCTGGACTAGGCAAGAAACTTCATGTAATTATGTCTTCACAACCACCTCATGAGGATGTTGAAATCACTGCCCTTTAAGGGTTATTTGGGAGTAGAGAGGGGTGGTCTCAGTTTAGATTAGATAAACTGCTATATTCTCATATAGCAAAGGAAGAAGCTGGGATTCAAATGCAGCCAAACATAGGGAAGAAATAAGAAGCTCAAAGAACAAGACACAAAGTTATCCAACAGTCCCAAGGAAGACCTGGACCAATCACTGCAGCCTTCTTGGGCCCTGATGCCCCAAGCCAGCCCCTCCCCAGCTTCTTCTACCTGCTCTCTATTTCTTTTGTTTTACTACACTTGGCCTTTCTAATGCCTTCTGCCAAAAGCACTCTTACTCTTTCTCTCACTGACTACCAAAAACCTACCCATCTTCTAGGGCCAGGTCTAGACATGCTGACTGTGACACAGGAGTTCATATATACATCTGGGTGCTGACATCACTTTGGATGATTCTGGTATTTTCCAAGCAACTAGTACAGTTTGGGTTTTAGTTGTTTGTTTGGTTTTTTGTTGTTGTTGTTTTATTCCTTGCCAAGCAGTACCGAAGCTCACTCTCCTTTTGTCCTCACATCATAGGCACAGGGTTAGGCTTTTGGCTACAACCATATTACTCAGTGTACAGCTAATTCTTTAATGGGAAAACAAATGCAGTTTAGAGGGTAAATCTTTCAAATTATGGCAGAAAAAAAGGTGACAATGACTACCACCTTTGGTTTTAAAAAAAAGTAGGTGAGATGATTAAACAAAAGGAGTGTCTATTACTGAGTACTTAGTATATGCTGGCACTGTTCTAAGTCCTGCAGATTCAGCAATAAATAAAACAAAATCCAAATCTGTTTCTTTATGGGACTTACATTCTAGAAGAGGGAAAACAGATAATAAACTGAATGAACAGATACAAAGTCAGATGTTAAATGTTATGGAAAAAATAAAGCAGGAAATGGGGGGTAGAAAATGTGTCTGTGTGGAGGTTCAGTTTTAGATAGGAAGATCAAAGATGACCTTGATGAAAGGTGGCATTGCAACCAAGATCTGAAGAAAATGTAGAAGCAAGGTAGTTGGGTTTCGAGAGAAGAATGGGTCAAAGAAAAGCCCTGAGGCATATGCATATCTGGCTTGTTTCAGGAATTGGGAGGGCAGTGCTCCAGGTGCAGATAAAGGAAACAAATGGAAGAGATTAGTTGGAGATAAAAGTCAAAGAGGTAACAGGGAACCCAGGGCTTCCTTAGAAAAAGAGGAACCACTTTATACATTCAACTATGAATATATAACTCTGAATGTTGAGTGTTACCCATTTTTTTTGTCAACATTCACCACTACAGAATAGTCTAATCTCCTCCTCGGTACGTATGCACCTAGTGCTCTGGGTACTCCAACTGTTTATCTTTACCCAAACGTAAGAACTCATAAGATCTTGTGCCTATGGACATACTTTTCCCTCTGCCTAGAACAGCCTCTCTAGCATGCTTCTTTTAACCATAATGATTGGCAGCAGATAGATGTGTTAGGAACATGAAGTTATGCGAACAATTCCATAAAACAGGCCTACTTGCTGGCCCTCTACATCTTTTCTTTCTTTCTTTTTTAAAGATATTTTTTAGTTGTCAATGACCTTTATTTTATTTATTTACACGCAGTGCTGAGGATCAAACCCAGTACCTCACATAGGCTAGGCAAGCGCTCTACCACTGAGCTACAACCCCAGCCCCATATCTTTTCTTTTAAAAAGCAAATTGCCCAAGGCCACCACTCTGGCTGAAGTCACTAGTCACAACAGTTAGCTGCAGGTCTGTTCTCCGGGAGAAGGAAGATATATCCAAAGCCTTCTCCACAATAAGAAGAACCCAAGTTTACCTGAAAGGGGACCTTTGTGACCTTTATACTGACAAACCAGCCTCTACCTCAGAGCAAAGCTTGTCCAAGAAAGGGACATGACCTTTGTCCTTGGGAAGACCCACAGAGCACTCCTAGGCACATTCCCACCCTGCTAAGTTGTTTATCTACAAATAAGAGGAGAGATCTGCTGCGCCAAGTGTCCCTGACTCAGTCAGGCTAGGTGGGGACCCATAGCAACCCCCTAGCAACCACCAATCAGCATGAGACAGGGAAATACCTAGGATGCTAGATGACCTTCCCAGTAGTTTATGGTGTTGGGAAACCATGTAGTTCAGCAGGAACACCCCTCTTGGCTTAAACCAATCAGTTCAAATGAATCCCCCTCTTGTAGTAACCAATCACCCCTACCCAACTTGTTCCTGCCAGTGAATGTGCTAATCATGTTTTAGAGTTGTTATTTGATTTTCCCGCGGTGTGTGATGATTTGCTAAGAGATGCTATGATGTATGTGGGGGTCCCTGCCTTATCCAAAGAATGTATAAAACTGCTGCAAACCCTGGGCTCGGGGCCTCTCAGCGTCACCAGTTGCTGTGTGCACTCGGAGGACCAAGCTAGCTCGCAATAAACACCTCTTTGCTGCTTACATTGATCTTGGTCTCTGGTGGTCTTTTGGGGGTCCCGAATTTGAGCATAACAATACAGACCAAATATTCTAACACTCAGCAAAACCAGTTAATCAAAAGGAAAGCCCACCAACTATAGAATCTGTAAAAACAAGCTCCAGTTACAACTGGTCAGTGCAGGCCAAGGTGTTATCTTTAGATCTTTAGCATGTCATTTTAATCTCAATATATTAGTGCCTCCCACCCCTGTGGGTTTCATTTGGGTTCCTGAGAGTAAAAGGCACTTAAAAATCTGATGCAATCCTACTGTCTGTCAAAAGTGCCCTCTTAGGGAATAATGCTAGAAACTTCCCAAAGACTTGGGAACAAAGGGGCACAACATTGCTGATATGACCTATTCTTTCCCTTGAGGGTGCTACTTTCTCCTCCCTTCTAATAAACTTTGCTATACTTCTACAACGCTTTATGTCTAGCTTGAAATCTCTTGCAAGAACACAAGAGCCTTTAGAAAGACACAATGTGACCTCCGTGTCCCCTCCTCAGTCAAAAACAACCTCCTTTCCCAGTCTCTCCTCTCTCCTTACTGCCCCAAGAGAATTTACTGCATAACATGCAGCTTTCACAATACTTTGCATTAGAAGGAGTCCTTGGCATATTGTGTGTACTATTTTTTATGGATGCATATATATCTTCCAGTAGATAAAGCACCCCTGGGGCAGAAATGGTATCATGCATTGTGTGCTGCTTCATTATTTCCTCTTTCCTACATCTTCAGGCTCTCTCTCCTTACTGTAACAATATGCAAAAGCTTCCCCATCTAAGTTTTTCTTGCATTTATCTATATAAATGGTTCCTAAACATTAGTAGGCATAAAAATATGTTATAAAACATATTGTTAGGCTCCATCCCTACAGTGTCTAATTGAATAGGTCTAGAGTGGGGCCTCAGAATTCTCTTTTCTAACAAGTTCCCATGTAACACTGATGCTGCTGGTCTGGGAAATTACACTTTGATAAAACTCAGTTGATTTATATTCAGGCTATATTTCACTTTTCTGCCCACTAAAATGCCAGTTCTATATAAGGTTAATGAATTCATCTTGCTCAGCATCATATGGCCTAGAATAGTGCTTGGTGCATAAGTGGTGTTTAAACAATTTGTTAGATAAATAACTATAGTTTATTCCTTCGGTATATACATAAATGTTTCCCATTAAAATAAAATCTATTTGACTCACAATGCCCACGTGCAAATTATCCAAGGTCATCTCGCTTATAATCTCGCTTATAATGGTCTCTGTTCAGACTAAAAATAAATTTTAAAAAAGTGCTTGAATGATATAGCTTAAAAAGTTAAAGGGGGAAGGGAAATTGCATGGAAATGGAAGGAGACCCTCATTGTTATACAAAATTACATATAAGAGGAGGTGAGGGGAAAGGGAAAAAAAAAACAAGAGAGAGAAATGAATTACAGTAGATGGGGTAGAGAGAGAAGATGGGAGGGGAGGGGAGGGGAGGGGAGGATAGTAGAGGATAGGAAAGGCAGCAAAATACGACACTAGTATGGCAGTATGTGAAAACGTGGATGTGTAACCAATGTGATTCTGCAATCTGTATATGGGGTAAAAATGGGAGTTCATAACCCACTTGAATCAAATGTATGAAATATGATATGTCAAGAGCTATGTAATGTTTTGAACAACTAATAAAGAAAGAGAAAAAAAAGTTAAAGGGGGAGGGGCTGGGCTGGGGACATGGCTCAAGTGGTAGCGCGCTTGCCTACCATGCGTGAGGCACTGGGTTCGATTCTCAGCACCACATTAGAAAATAAAATAAAGATTAAAAAAAAAGTTAAAGGAGGATTGCATATTCTGAAGCTTTCCTTATAAAGTAATTATTTTTGCTTTTAATGACTTTTAATAGAATCAAGAGCTACTCATATATGTTCAATTGAGGAAAATAAGTATATAATCCATTTATACATTGGCTCTTCTTTCTATTAAGACTGTTCTTACATGGTTGGTTTAATTCTTTGGTGAAACTGAAAACCTACGAGACATCGTGTGATCTGCTCAAGCTTATGCGTCAGTTGATTTTCCATCAGACATGAAGGTGGTGAGTCTGAATCTTTCATTCTAACCACAAGACCACTATCTTGATTCCTAGATGAGAAGGAAGGCTTTAACTCAGCTGAGGTCTAACTCACCAATGACTCAAAACCAAAGCAGTGGTGACAAAAATCTAATACAATTTTTATTTTAACTATCATTTAGTTTAGGTTAATATTAAAGTCACTTGCTAGACCCTTTGTTCTACATTGTAAAAAGGAGACAAGAAAACACAGAATTTAAATGGTTGGGAGAGATTTTACATGACAAAACTGAGTCCCAACTGACTCACTATCTCACAATTAGTAGCAGTTGATAATTTATACATTCACTTGTTACTGACTATATAGAGAGAGGGTTTCTTCTTCAATGAAGGCAAATAACATTAAAAAGATATGTACATCTACTAGCAAAAGAATGAAAGATTTTCATAAACATTATGGTATCTTAAAATATATTAGAACATGTGATGTATCTGATCCACTTTCTGTCACCATTAATATTTGACAATTTTTTTAGCATGCCTACATAAAAATCAAACTGCACTTAAGTGCAATCTAAAATTAGAAGAAATATGTCACACAAAGATTTTCAAAAGTTGTTTAGAAAGAAAACAAGAATATTTGATTAAAACTGCTAAATGCAAAATGTAGATTTTCTTTTTTCTTTCTTTTTTTTTTTTTTTTTTTTTTTTTT
>NW_025999853.1:9837409-9863810 GCF_001458135.2 Marmota marmota marmota | reverse complement strand
AAAATTAAGCAATAAGAAAACAAATAACCCAATCAACAAATGGGCCAAGGACCTGAATAGACACTTCTCAGAGGACAACATACAATCAATCAACAAGTACATGAAAAAATGCTCACCATCTCTAGCAGTCAGAGAAATGCAAATCAAAACCACCCTAAGATACCATCTCACTCCAGTAAGATTGGCAGCCAGTATGAAGTCAAACAACAACAAGTGCTGGCGAGGATGTGGGGGAAAGGGTACACTTGTACATTGCTGGTGGGACTGCAAATTGGTGCGACCAATTTGGAAAGCAGTATGGAGATTCCTGGGAAAGCTGGGAATGGAACCACCATTTGACCCAGCTATTGCCCTTCTCGGACTATTCCCTGAAGACCTTAAAAGAGCGTACTATAGGGATACTGCTACATCGATTGTTCATAGCAGCACAATTCACAATAGCTAGACTGTGGAACCAACTTAGAGGCCCTTCAATAGATGAATGGATTAAAAAAATGTGGCATTTATACACAATGGAGTATTACTCAGCACTAAAAAATGACAAAATCATGGAATTTGCAGGGAAATAGATGGCATTAGAGCAGATTATGCTAAGTGAAGCTAGCCAATCCCTAAAAGACAAATGCCAATTGTCTTCTTTGATATAAGGAGAGCAACTAAAAACAGAGCAGGGAGGAAGAGCATGAGAAAAAGATTAACATTAAACAGGGACGAGAGGTGGGAGGGAAAGGGAGAGAGAAGGGAAATTGCATGGAAATGGAAGGAGACCCTCATTGTTATACAAAAATACATATAAGAGGATGTGAGGGGAAAGGGAAAAAAAATCAAGAGGGAGAAATGAATTACAGTAGATGGGGTAGAGAGAGAAGATGGGAGGGGAGGGGAGGGGGGATAGCAGAGGATAGGAAAGATAGCAGAATACAATAGTCACTAGTATGGCAATATGTAAAAACGTGGATGTGTAACCTATGTGGTTCTGCAATCTGTATACAGGATAAAAATGGGAGTTCATAACCCACTTGAATCAAATGTATGAAATATGATATATCAAGAGCTTTGTAATGTTTTGAACAATCAATAAAATAAAAAAAAAAAAAGAAAAGTTCAAAGCCAGCCTCAGCAACTTAGCGAGGCCCTAAGCAACTTAGTGAGACCCTGTCTCTAAATAAAATATAAAAAGAGCGGGGGATGTGTTTAGGGATATAAAGCCCCTCTGGGTTCAGTCACTGGTACAAAATAAATAAATAAATAAAAATAACCATATTTGAGGAATCACACTGTTTTTTTGTCCTTTCAAGTAACAATAATGTTCAGGGAGTGGACAGCAAGTTGAGCAACTCAAATATCACACAAGGGACTTCCTTCAAGTCAATCACCACACAGCTTATGTGTGTAGTAATAAAAATATATGCACTCAGGGGTTGGGGTTGTGGCTCAGTGGTAGAGCACTTGCCTAGAGTGTGTGAGGCACTGGGTTCGATTCCCCGGCGCCACATAAAGATAAACAAATATAATAAAAGTATTGTGTCCATCTACAATTTTAAAAAACCTTTAAAAAAATATGCACTCAGGGGCTGGGGATGTGGCTCAAGTGGTAGCGCGCTTGCCTGGCATGCGTGCGGCCCGGGTTCGATTCTCAGCACCACATACAAAGATGTTGTGTCTGCCGAAAACTAAAAAAAAAAAAAAAAAAAATATGCACTCAAAGGTCAAGATATAATTGGGTTCATAATTTTTACTGCTTTGTCATAAGTATTTTCAAATGAAACTAGCTTTTTTTCTACTCTCTACATATATGTGGTGATAAAAAATACAATGACATATTAAGTGTGAGCAATTTTACCCACCATTGCCTTTATACCATTAGTGTATAGCTCAACACTGTAAAAATTAATTTTAAAATAAAGGCCAAGTAACAGCTCTTATAGAAAATTTTAATTTCAAAGAATCCCTGCGGGTCTTGGAGACCCCCAGCTCTTTGAAAACTGCTATTTTAAAGAACCTAATGGAAAAGATGTAGTTTCCCTACTTCACTAGATACTTGCTTACAACCTACCTCCCCTATTGGACCATTAATGGCAAATGAACAACTCAAGTGTCTATAACTGGGTAAGTCTCAGAGATGCAATCTTTATCGAGGGGATGCCATTCAACCTAGGGTGCATTAAAGACTAAAGCCAAGAGTAAAGCGTTAGGTCAACTTGAGGAGACCCCTTGCCTTTCCTTCTTGAGACACTCAGAACTTTAGTAATGCTTGATTAATATACAGTATTTAGTGGTTATTTTTTAAATTATTTATTTGATAGAAACCACATAAGCATTTATAACAAGTGAATGGAGGGACAAGGAAGTGCCTCTAAACAGGGGGAAGGGGGCTCAAATTGGTGATGCAGTCTAGAGGTACTCAGAAATTCACAAACTACTGTGAATGCGCATGAATTGATATGAAGTATTACCTATAATTTAATTAGGTTTTCTGACTCAGTGAGAAGAGAGAAAATGATTTATGAAACCTATCCTTTGGGAAAAACAGGGAGCCTGATCCCAGAGAACTTTCCAGTTATGGTCTCTGACATTTAGACCAAGGTCTTGTGGGATTAACAACTTTTGTTAGCTACTCAGTTTGTTTTGGCCACCTCCTGTCCTTACCCAATAGTGATTAACTGTACACCATTACAATAAAGAGGAGAGTCAATAGATACTGCATAAAAATGAATAAAAACAGAGAGAATTCTCTTAAAATTAGAATAGTAATCAAAGAAGAATCCAAAACAAAAATTCATTAACAGTAGTTCCAGCCAAGCATGGTGGTGCGTGCCTATGAGCCCAGCTACTTGAGGCAGAAGGATTAAAAGTTTGATGCCAGCCAGGGCAACTTAGTGAGACACTGTCTCAAAATAAAAATAAAAGTATGAAAGGGCTTGGATTGTCGCTCAGTGGTTGTTCACGTAGAAGCCGTGGGTTTGTTCTCACACTGAATCCTACAAAAAACACCCAAACAAAACAAAACAAAAACCAGTAGTTCTTTTGGGTAAGAAAAAACTGGGAATGGGACAATGAGAGACCTTCAATTTTTATTTTTTCTGTATTGTTTGAACTGTTTTCAGACAGACATATTGCTTTTACGATATAAAACAATATAAATGACGTGTGTCTAAAAAGGAAAAGGAAATAAGAGATCCATTTTATCTGCATGGAAGGAAAAAGGGTGCTGAGAAACTGCTTCCATTCTGAGCTCTGTCTTGTGAGGGAGAAAACTATTCCCCAAGGACAAGAAAGGGTGAAGGCAGTGTTCCAGAGCAGCTGCACCAAGAAGCCTGGCCAGAGGAGGGAAGACTCAAGACAGACCCAGCCTTGGAGGTCACCACAGCGCTGATTGACAGAGCCTGTCAGCAGCTGGCCAGAACTCATGCTGGCTGCAAGTAGGCAACTGACTTCCTCATCCTACAGGAAGTGGAAATTCCCTTAACCTCACAGAACTGGGGCAAGAGAAAATGAGATCCTGCAATTGGCGTACTCACACTGCAAGGCAGGATTATTCTTTGGGAATCAGATTTCTCCCATAAAATGTGGTGAACTCCAGAGCATACTGTATTCTTGAAACCATATCTACAACTTGGAAAGACCCCTTCAACCACCATATTTAAAACATGAATGATTTTATGACTCATCATCTAAGTCCAAAGACAGATACTCTCCAAAATGGGTCTCTTCTCACCGTTTCTGAAAGGACTTCCCAGCAATATTGTCTCTATAGGAATCAAACAGGACGTGGTACTGATCCCGGCTCCATTCCAGAACCACCTGGAATAAAAAAGAAAAAGGATAATGCTTCCTTTGCATCAAAAACTAAAATCACATAACCTTCATTTAATCACACTAAGAATTGTTAAAGGAAAATAAACAGCAAATGAAATTCATTTATGTACTTAGTGCCTAACCCAGTACCAGACACGGTAACAGATCCAGGTGAGTAAGTCACCACAGTTCCTGCACCTGGACTGCCTAAAAGATTTAGGGTTTCACTGTGCTTGGGATGGGGTAGGGGAACCAAATAGGTTTAAATGGATGGGACATTTGAACTGGGACTTGAACAAATTCCCCAGGTGGTAAGAAAGGGACAGACAATACCAGCCAGCTGAAGAGCAAGTTCTAGGAGGAGAAAGAGCAAGCGAAGGTTGAGGGCAACTGTGGGGTGGCTCTGTCTAGAGCACGGGTAGTCACCTGGAGAGAAATGGGGCTGGGAGAGGAAGCTGGGCCCTGACTGTGATGTGCCTGCTGTGCCTTGGGAAGCTGGGGCACCAAAGACATTTAACTCAGTCACAGGATCCATCTGAAGTGTGGGAAAAAGTCTTCTCACCACATGTTAAAAGACAGGCTGAAAGAGCAGGGACTGAGAAGACCTAGAGATTGACGACCTTTTTTTAACCTATGAGAAACCAGCTGACGGCCTTATTGGGTACCTCAGGAGATGTAAAGCTACAGATGAAAGCTCCCTCATGCCTGCACCCCAGACCTATAATCTACCTGCACATGTCCCCGTTTACCACAGAGAAAGTGCCCCTCCTCCCAAACACCCTCTCTTTGTCCATTTGCTCTGGGCCTCATCAATTCCCACGTTCTCAGGACCCTGTTCCTTTCTTTTCCTCTCAATAGGATTCTGTCTGCTGCCACTTAACCATTTTCAGCACCTCTGGAAAACCTTTCCTTCACTCCACACCCCTTCCAGCTACCCCAAGTTCTCTGTTCCTTTCAAAGACATCTCTACTCTTCTATCCCCTCAGCCCACTCCAAAACCACTTCTGCTTTCACCATTCAAGTGGCCTTATCAAAGTCCCCATGTTGTCAAATCTAGTGACATCTGCTGAGTTTCTAGTGTACTCAATTCTTAGTGACTGCCCAATTCCTCCTTTTTTTTTGAAACACTTTCTTGGTTTTCCTTTTATCACTCTGGGGGCTCCTTTCCCAGGCCAGTTTCTCTCTCTAGTCTTTAAAAATACTGTGTCCTTTCATTCTGTGCCTCTTCCTGGAATGCTCTCCTTTCTGCTAAGGCTTCTTCCAGCTTCTAGACCTCCCTCCCTAGGATATGACCCTGTTACATGGAGTGGGACTAGGGAAGAAGTCTCTGGATTTCACTCAAGCCAGCAGAGAGGAAAGAGGGGAAAGACATGCCCACCTTTGAGGAGCACCTACCACGTGTTTTCCTTGACCAGAACCTAGTCACCTGCCCACAGTTGGCTACAGGGGGACCATGTGCCCTGCTACACTTCGCTCACCTCTTTTTATGGTCTTTAGATTCTTCAAGACCTGACCTCTGCCTGCCTTTCCAGCCTGGCATCCCTGGGATGCTTCATAAGTACCATGAATTAATAATTCTCTCATTTGATAAATGTAAAAACATTTACTGAGTCTAAAGTGCCTCAGTGTAGGGTTTGCAAGGAGAAATAAGCTAAATTTCCTGATTTTAAGGAACTATAGTCAACTGCTTCTCCCAGCTTCATTAATGTATGATTGGCAAAAAAAAAAAAAAAACTATATATTTATGGTGTATAACATGGTGTTTTGTTCTATGTGGTGAAATAATTAAATCAAACTAATTAATAAATCTACCATCTCACATACTTACTTTTTTTTTCTTTTAGGAAAAAATGATCTACTTTCCCAGCAATTTTTAAGTACATATTACTATTAACTACAGTCACTATGCTGTAAAATAGATCTTCAGAACTTATTCTAACTGAAGCTTTGTGTCCTCTGGCCAACATCTCACTATTTTCCTACAGTCACTTTTTAATGGAGAAGTTTATTGCTGGCTATAGCCACATTGGAGAAGTGTGGGCCTCCTAGGAAAACCAAGAAAGACTACCTAGAAGAAGCAACATTTGCAGGGTCTTAAAGTATAAAGGAGAGTCTGCCACTGGGGACGGAGGTATGCCGGAGGGATTTGCTACCAGACTGGATGAAAGAGTGAAGAAGAGAATTAATGGTGAATGCCAGGTTTCCAGAATTTCTAGTCCAAGTCAATAAATGTACAGTGGAGTCATTTAAGCACAGGGGAGGAACAGGCATAGTGAGGATGAGAGCTAATAGGACTTGAGGGCCTCATTTCTGTTACAGCAAACTTGAGGTTACACATGCAAATCACTGGTCTCTCCAGCAGGACTGCAAATTCCTAGAAGAGAGGGAATGAGTGCTACCTTTGGTATCACGTGTAACAGCAAACCCACAGCTATAAATGCTATCTACTTTGCTTATATGTGTACCTATTTTCAATAATACAATTACATCAATTTCTATCAATGTAATAAGTACAAACAGAAGTGATTTCCCATCAGTATCTCTATGCACTTTGCAAAAGGACCACCAGCCTATTATTTTTCTAAAACAAACCACAAAAAGCTAAACTTAATGAAAGTGTTCTTGGCTGGTGCATTGCCTGGAAGATAAGTAGAAGGTATCAGAGAGGGCCGATTCATAAAGGGCCAAGAATGCTGATCTGCTTTATGTTACCATATTGTTCTTCCTCCTCAGATAAATTAATCTCACCATCTATAAAGTGCTTTGGAGTATTAGAAAAACAATTCCGTATTCCTCAGGCCAATCTAAATGCTGCCTTCACAGAACTCTGAGTGACCTCTATTGTGGACTTGGTGGTCAGTCACCCACTACCTTATAACATTTCTTGCCCTATTTAGATTTCTCATTGTTGCTTATCTTTTCTCCCATATTAGCATTTTCTTAGATTAGTTAAGTTATAAGCTGTTTGAGGGTACAGAAGTACTTACAATTCTAGCTGTCACCCAAATGTAATCAAAAAATTCACCATCTATCAGCTTCTTAGTAAAATGTTCCCTGGTTTAAGCTGGAGGCATGTAAGAGCAGACTGGATTTGGGAGTTGTTATGGTTTGTATGTAGTGTCCCCAAAAGCTCATATGTGAGACAATGCAAGGTTTGGAGGAAAAATGATTGGGTTATAGCCTTAACCCAACCAGTGAATTAATCCCTGATAGGATTACTTGCCTGATAGGCAAGTGGGGTGTGGCTAGAGGAAATGGTTCAATGGGGGCATGGCTACTAGGTATATATTTTGTATCTGGAGAATGAAGTCTCTCTCTCTCTGCTTCCTAATCACGATGTGAGCTGTTTCCCTCTGCCACACTCTTCCACCATGATATTCTGCCTCACCTCAAGCCCCAAGGAATGGAGCCAGTCTTCTATGGACTAAGACCTCTGAAACTGAGAACTCTCAAATAAAGTATTCATCCTCTAAAAATGTAAAATAGATCTTCAGAACTTATTCTAACTAAAAGACCCAACCATAACATAAAATTGTTATGGTTGGGTCTTTTAGTTGCAGCAGAGAAAAATCTGATTAAAACAGGAGTATAGACATCTCCAGTTCTCCTCCTTGGTAGCTGGGTAGCCTCAGGCAGGCCACAAGTGTTCGGGTCTCAATTTTCTTAACTACAAACTGGGTACAGTGTCTGTTTCATTAGATTTCTATGGTGCTACAGGACAGAGATTCTCAGAAAAATGGAAGAATAAAGGGCATGAGAAATATGTGGGGAACACTAGAAGTCTGGGATAAACAAAACATATCTTCCAGAACCATCATTATAAAGG
Source organism: Marmota marmota marmota (assembly GCF_001458135.2). Taxonomy (NCBI): domain Eukaryota; kingdom Metazoa; phylum Chordata; class Mammalia; order Rodentia; family Sciuridae; genus Marmota; species Marmota marmota. The sequence continues at coordinate 9,856,186 of NW_025999853.1, read as the reverse complement.
CAAGTCATTTAAAACATTATACTGATAGGAATGCAAACATAAAACTTGTATGGAAAACCAGGTGTGATGGCACACACCTATAATCCCAGGCTGAAGCAGGATGATTACAAGTTTGAAGCCAACAGAGACAACCTGGCCAGACCCTGTCTTGAAATAAAAAACTAAAGAAGGCTGAGGATGTAGCTCTGTGGTTAAGCACTTGCCTAGCATGCACTGGGTTCAATCCCCAGCACCCAAGACCACACAAACTATATGCAATAAAAAAAAGAAAAAAGAAATTGTGTAATCCCAGTGGCTCCAGAGGCTGAGGCAGGAGGATCGCAAGTTCAAAGCCAGCCTCAGCACCTTAGCAAGGCCTAAGCAATTTAAAATACTGTGTTTCAAAAAGAAAAGAAAAAAAAACAAAAAACATAAGTGCTGGAGATGTGGGTTCAATTAATTTCTGGTACAAAAAAAAAGGAAATTGATGAGACTTTTTTTTTCTTTTTTATAAATACAATGTTGGCCCTCAAAAATCTCTCCTACTTGCCACCTAGAGCTCTTCCCCCAGATACCTCCTCTCTAAATTATTTTCCTCAGAGTACTTACTTTTTTCTGCTACTAAGGTGATTCTTGATAAAACTGGAGACTCAATGAACTACTTATGAAAATATGTTCAGAAGTATCACATAAATAAGGTATTATTGATAAAGAATTACAAATATCATCTAAAGCTAGTTTCTTCTACCCGTTAATAATATTTCTCACTTTCAAGCTTCCATTGGAATCATCATGGCATTCAGCATCAGTGGTTGGTCAGTTTTACTAAATGGCAGCCAAAGTCAGTCTTAATTTCCTGACAACAGAAAAAGGGCACATGCATACCTGTACCCAATCTATCAAGCCAGGTGCTCCGTGCCACTGAATTCCTACACCAATTGCCTGCTGTGAGGAAGGTAGTAAGCTCGCTTTCCGGTGGTGACACTCCCAAGTGTGTAGCTACCAAATGGCAAGGCTGAACTCTGTGTCGCCCTCTCACACCCACGCTGCTCCTCTGACACTTATTCACAGAGCTAGCTTTGTCAAATGCACATGTATGAATGCAGCCATTCAACCAAATCCGCAGCCGAAGTGTTTATCTGACACACCAGTTACTCAATGACCCAGAACTGCCGCTCTAGCGTGTTTATAAATGTCACATGAATTTATGTTTTCCCTCAGCACACACACTTGCTGAAACTCCCAGATAAAAACTTTTTAAAATTCTAAAACTAGGACATGCTTTTTTTTTTTTTTTTTTTTTTAAGATTTTTCTGATCAGAATGAAGTGCATGCCATGGTAGATTAATGGTGAATGATACACAAGCCTTGTAATTCTTGGTATTAAAGAATTTCTGGTTAAAAAAAAAAAAAGAGGGGTAAAATTATTAGGAGAATTGGGCTGATGGTGTAGCTCAGTGGTAGAGAGCATGCTTCACATGTGTGAGGCCTTGGGTTTGATCCCCAATACCACAAAAAAGGGGGGGTGGGGCTGGTATACAATGCAAAGATCACAAGATTTACATCAGAAGATATGAATTTAAACCCCATACTTATCAGTAATATAAACCTGGAGAACTTCTCTAGTCTTACTTTCTCCTTTTGTAAAATATTAATATCATTTGCTTTACCAGACTATTGTCATAAGTAAAATACTTAACTGTTCACCTCTTAAAAGCAGCATTTACAATGCTACAGTGTAATTTAAGATATCATTATTTAAATGTTTGTCTAAGCTTTTATGTGATGTAAACATGGTCATCATTATGTGGTACCTAATGGGTCCAATTTTTACTCATGAATTAAAAAAACAAAATATCTCTCTGCTCCTGAGAGCAACTCAAAGACAAGAACTTGATTTTTTACTTTTATTCCAAGAACCTTAGTGCCTGGCACAAAATCAACAACCACTCTCAGAATAAATGGACAAAAGCCTACTGGTTTGATAAGGCAAACATTTTGGAACAGCTCACCACTTTACAAAAGTTTCTCTCTAGAACTTCTTTCTTTCAGATCCATTTCAAAATAGTTATGATAAAGGATAGAATTACAGAGTTAACAGCAGGCCTAGACCTATACAAGCATATAAAATTGTCTCCTAGTAAAAGCACATTTTCTCAACTTTTTAGTACAGCAGAAATGTAGCATGCTGCCCTATGAAATTCAAGAAGTCAGGTGTCTTCAATTATAAGCAGTAAGAATGCTAAGTAACTCTGATGGTATTTCCTATGTTGCTGATCAAAAGTTTAGTGTTCCTAGATCACAACACAGTCTTCCCAATTTCTGAAAACAAAATTTGTTTTATATTAAGAGTCACTAAAAGAAAGTCTTGGATTTGGATCAGTTCCTTTAGTTTATGTGAAGAGGAGAAATCGCCCCAATGGTAGTGTTTTTTGCAGTAGTTTATTGGTTGTGTTTTTGTTTTTTCTTGGTACTGGGGATTGAACCAGGGAACTTTACTACTGAACCACATTCCTAGCCCCTTTTATTTTTTATTTGTAGACAGGGTCTTGCTAAGTTGCCCCGGATGACCTTGAACTTGGAATGCTTCTGCTTTAGACTCCCAAGAGTTACTGAGATTCCAGGTGTGCACCACCACACTCAGGTTAATAACCATTCAACTCCTAACATGAAATGGGTCAGTTTTTTTATTTTTAACTTGTGTTCTACTGCACTTAGCTACTTTGTTTTGGGAAAACCTACTTCTTTTTTTTTTTTAAAGAGAGAGAGAGAGAGAGAGAGAGAGAGAGAGAGAGAGAGAGAGAATTTTAATATTTATTTTTTAGTTATCGGCGGATACAACATGTTTGTTTTGTATGTGGTGCTGAGGATCGAACCCGGGCCGCACGCATGCCAGGCGAGCGCGCTACCACTTGAGCCACATCCCCAGCCCCGGGAAAACCTACTTCTTTAATCAAATATGATTAGAAAGAAACAGCTGTGTGAGGAACTGAGTCCCGATTTCCACTTCATGCTCTTTACAAAAACTTTTTAACAAATATGTGTTGTCTAATGCCACAAAGAATTCAAAAAAGGTAGACGTGGTCTAGGGTCTAGAAGAGTGCTTTTGAGATGAATTAGTGTTTGAGTAAGTAGCATGAAGTGGAAATCAGGACTCAGGTCCTCACACAGCTAATGCCCCTATTGCAAATTAATCATTTATTTGTGTAAAATGATGAAGGGACATTTATTGTTTAGTTTTCAAAAGCAAAGAAAAAACAAGGTATCTTAAAGATTCTGAGATTTGGGATAGGGGTGTGGCTCAGGGATTGAACACTTGCTCAGCTTCTAGGCCTTGGGTTCAATCCCCAGCACTGCAAAAATAAATAAATTATATATCTCCTAAGCATTAAGCATTATCTACTAATCCTCTTCCATCTTTGACATTAATCAGCAAGTCAAATATGCTATCACAATAATTTTCTAAAAAAGTTTTTTTTCTAAAAAAGAAAAAGTTAATGAAATAAAATTTTATACAATTTGTTTGTGATATTTATTGTATTTAGCTTCATTAACAAAAGAATTTCATTGCATACTATTACCTAGATAAAACATTTAAAAAATATACCATGAAAGGCATATTAAAAAATATACCTTTTATGAATATGAAATGCTGGAAAGTCATAAATTAGGTGGAAAGAATGTTGTATTTTTTAACATAATAGCTACAAGGTCATTATTAACAATATGGACACCAAAGGACCTAAGAAATGTTCATGTTCATGTTCTTTTGCTCTGATTAATTCTATTAACAGAAACACATGATAAGAAAATCATCATAGTTTCACTCAGAAACTCTGTAAGTAGGATAAAATCACCATCACTATTTATAAAAATGAAAATGATATAAAATTAAATTAGGAAACTGAGTAAATAAATTATGGCACCTTTACATAAGCATTATAAAACTACTAAAAGTTATGTTTTCAAATAATAGTTAAATATTTAAGGCTTAAATCAGTCAACTCATAAACATGATGTGTCACTATTTTTGAGTCTGACAACAGAGTAACCATCATAACAGTTTCTTCCTTTGTGAAGAATTATGGACTAATTAAGGGATAAGGTGATAAAATATTACGTAAAAAAAATAACAACCAAAATATCAGTCTGGAGGCATAGATGTCAGTGTAATGGTGCGACAGTCAGCTCTACTCTTTCTTTCTCCACAGAAACATAGAAAAGCAAGCAGAATCTGCCAGAACAACAAAAAATATTAAACAATTCTATTACATAAAGTGTCCAGAGCAGACAAACCCAGAGACAGAATGGTAGAAGGAGGTACAGGAGCTCCAGGGAGGGATAGAAAGAAGTTATTTCTTAATGGTTACAGTTTCTGTTTCAGGTAATGAAAAAGTTTTGGAAACAGGCAGTGATGGTTGTACACATTGTAAGTGTAATTAATGCCACTGAGTTACACACTTAAAACCAGTTAAAATGTCAAATTTTATGATATATGTGTTTTACCACAATAATTTAAAGAAACATAAATAAATCATTATAATACTTTCTTCTCAAAAGAATAAAGGAAGACTATCAACACCTCTGTACCCACAGGGTTGAAATGGGTCAATGAAATGGACCAGTTCCTTGAAAGTTACAATCCACCAAAACTCACATAAGGAGAAATAGATAATTTGAATAGGCCTATGTTTATTAAAGAATTTGAGTCAATAATTAATAACCATCTAAAGAGTGCAGGGGACACCACCACGTCCACATGGTTTCAATGGTGAATTCTACCAAACACTTAAGGGAAAAAAATGATACCAATTCTCTACAATCTGTTCCAGAAAACTAAAGCAAAGGGAAGACTTCCTAGCCCATGCTATGAGGCCAGCATCACCCTACTACCAAACCAATGCCAGGATTTTACTAAAGAGCAAAATCATACACCAATAACTCTCATGACCACAGATGTGGAAATCCTCAATAAAATATTATCAAATAAAATCCAGCAGTATATATAAAGAATTATATACCATGAACAAGTGGGATTTATGCAAGTCTGGTACAACATTCAAAAATCAATTAACATAATCTTCTACATCTATAGGTTAAAGATGAAAAATTGTATGATCAGACCAATAAATGTACAAAAAAGCTTTTGACAATCTAACATACATTTATGATTAAAACAAACCCTCAGCAACTGGAATAGAAGAAAATTTCTTCAAATAAAAAAGGATATCCACAAAAAAAATTATAACTAATGTCATAATGATGAGAAATGACATACTCTCTCCCTAAGACTGGAAACAAGACAAGCATGGAATTTAATCATGCCTATTTAACATCATACAGGGAAGTCCCAGGTAATTCAGTAAGACAAGACAAGGCAATAAAAGGTAAACAGAATTGAGAAGAAAAAAATAAAACTGCCTTTGTTTATAGATGAAGTGATTGTCTATTAAGAAAATCCCAATGAATTACTAAGTTTCCTGAGGCTAATAAGCAATTATAGTAAGGTTTCAAAATAAAAAATTAACATACAAAAGTCAACTGCTTTCCTATATACCAGCATGAATAGCTGAAATTTGAAATTTAAAAAATACTATAACATCTAGGTTAGCACCTCTCCTGAGGTAAATGAAAAGATAAGCCACAGATCAGGAGATAATATTTGTAAAAAACACATATCTGAGAAACAACTGGTGTCAAAATATGTAAGAAACTCTGAAAATTCAACAATAAGAAAACAATCCAATTAAAAAAATGAGAAAAAATATCTGAAGACACTTCACTAAAGATGATATACAGATGGCAAATAAGCATATGAAATGATATTTGACATCATATGTCATTAGAGAATTACAAATTAAACCGAGATCCTACTCACACCTAACAGAAAAGCCAAAATCCAAAACACTGTCATCTGGTGAAAATGTGGAACAACAGGAACTCCCATTCGTTGTTGATGCAAATACAAATGGTGTATAGCTACTTCAGAAGAGTTTGACAGTATTTACAATGCTAAACCTAGGCCTACCACAGGATTCCGGGTTATTCAGCAGGTATTTACCCAATCCTGAAAAATTATGTCTACACAAAAACCTGCCCACAAATGTTTATAGCAGCTTTATTCATAATTGCCAAAAATTGGAAGCAATTGAGATGTCCACCAATAAGTGAATAGCTAAGCAAACTGGTACACCCATACGATGGATCATTATCCAGGGACAAAAAGAAATGAATTATCAAGTCATAAAAAAACAAGGAGGAAACCAAAAGAAATAGGTAAAAGAAGTCCATTTGGATAGACTACATACTATATGATTCCGACTAAATGACATTCTGGAAAAGGAACAACTGTACACACAGTAACAAGATTGCTGGGGGAAGGGAAGAGGAAGGAATCATGCACAGGTAGAGCATAGGGCAGGGCCACAGCAGGACAGAGAAACTATTCTGCATGACACTGTAATGGCAGATATATGACTTATCTATATTTTTGTCAAACCCGTAGAACCATACAACCCAAAGAATGAATCTTAAAATAATTAAGCTAATAAAAAGTGTACCAATATTGGTTTATCAATTTTAACAAGTATACCACTCTGCTGGAAGAGGTTAAAAATAAAGAAGACTGCTGGGGGAGAGAGGGTATATGGGAATTCTCTGTATTTTAAAATTGCTCTAAAATATAAAGTCTACTAAAATTTCATACACATACACACACAAAGTAAACTCACATCTCTTCTTTTACATTCAAATTTAGAAACTTCTCACCACATGTGACCTTTCCATATTTAGACAGTATGAAAAAATATTTCCACACTCAGCTTACTTCTAGGAGATTCTAGGCTTCCAGAAGCTGAAGATACAAAGGTGAATAAATAAGAAAGAAAAGCCTCCACTCCCACAGAGCTTACCTCTAAAATGTAACGCAGAGAAATTAAGACATGAAGTAAGAAAACATACATATCCACATACAATTTCAAATCCGTTCCAGATGATAGGTGTTACTGAGCTGAGAACTACCTAACGGCAAGAGCTTGTTAAGGGATGACCTGGGACAGAGCTCTCTATGGGCTGATGCAACAACAAGTGCAAAGCTCCCAAGTCAGGACAAGCGAAATGTGTTCAAGGATCAAAAACAAGGTGACTGCACCAGCGGTGTGCCTGAGCCTTGGCAAGTATTTCCCTGATCTTCTGTGAGAAAGTCAGCCCAGGCTGGCCCACTGGTCCCAGGAGGAAGAGGGACATGGCATGGAGCCAACCAACCCACCCTGATCACACTGATGGGTTGACTGCCTCTGAGCTGCACATCCTAGGGAACAAATAATTGCCATTTTAAGTCAGGAGCTGGCAATTTTTTTCTGAGGGCAAAACAGTAAACATCTTAGACTTTATAGGTCAACATGGTTTCTGCCCCAACTATTCAATTCTACCATTGTGCAAAATGTGAATTAGCTACAGACAACAGATACACAAACTGCCATGGCTGAGTTCCAACAAAATTTATGTTCACTGATATTTGAATTTCATAAAATTCTTATATTTCTGTGAAATACTATTTTTTAAAAAAATTTTGAAACCATATCAAATGTAAAAATCATTCTTAGATTAATTACAGGCCACACAAAAATAGCCTTAATTTGTTGCTCCTGCTTTAAGACAGCAAATTTTAGTTACTTGTTATGGAACATTTTTGTGGAAAGTTACATGATGCACAGAGGTTACATAATACAGGTTGCTCAGAAGGGGCAGGTGGCACACTTAGGTCCTTATGCAGTCCATTGGAAAAGGTCTAGATTTTCTACTATATGCAACAGGCATGAAGTAATCTGACTCAGTTTTTAAAATGTGCTCTGGTTGTAGTGTGGAGAACAGAATAGAGCAAGAGTGTGAGTGGTGACAGTGGCTACCAGTTCTCTTCCATTGCAATTCATCTTCCATATTACTTCTAAGATAATTGTTCTAAGCAGAGATTTGATTTTATCACTCCCTTGCTTTAAATCCTTTGATGGTCCCATTTCCTTCAGGATGCAACCGAATTCCTTAGCAGCATCCAATAAGCAAGTCCTAAGTTGGCCCCCACCTGCCTCTCCAGCTTCAGTTCTTTACCACCCCCAAAACCCTGAAGTTCTTCAGGTGATAATGTCTCATATACACCTTTACACCCATGGTATCTTTCACTTTAAAAGGAAAAAACCAAAAAATCCTATTTCCTTCCTAGCCATCTCCTTTCAGAACAAGCACAGATGTCACTCCATCAGAGAAAGATTGCCTGGCACCCAAGTCTCTCTCTCTTCAACTTCATTTATCACAATTTTTTCAAGATTAGCATCATTAAGTGATCTCAGCTATTACTATAGTTGCTATGTGTGTCAGTCCATTCTGAAAGCATAAAATGCTCTTCCAATTCCTCTCGTTCAAAACAGAAGGATCTTCCAGGGAGCATGCCAAAAAAATAAGAGACTTCAATGATGGTGTCATCTAGACAGAAAGAGGGTCATGTCATGCTTGACACAGCTTCTGGAGGTTTTGAAAAAGAAGACTTTGGGACCCAAGCCTGCCTGGGATTTTGATGCTTCTGGTGTGCTTTGTAGTACATAATGGTGTTGGGTGGTGGGCTACGCACATACTGAAGCACATCATGGATTCAGGCTGTGGCTGCTTGGTCACTGGCAGTGTTATTCCATATTGAAACAATACCACCTAGAAGTGGACAGAGATCACAGCCCCATAGACCTTCTCCCAAACTAAGAACTGTTCTCCGAACAGGGCAGGAAGGAGATTCTCCCAGCTACAGGAGGCCAAGCTCTTCTGCAAAAAATAATCTGCTTATCAACATTTTTATTTGCATTAACCTCCCACATGTGTTTCATTCCTTCTTTGAAGAGATGGAAGTCACTGTGCCTGTCAGGTCCCCAGGACATACCATGTGACTGTAAAGCCTCCACAACTGCTCCACAGAAGCATAGATACAGATCTGTTTCATGTTCTGTTCACAGCTTCTTGAGCTGGTGGGATAGCTTGGAGTCTTCCTGAAGCAACCAGAAAATGTTTGTACTGCAGAGGATGCTCTGCTGGTCCAGGGTCAGTCACCCATCTCTGCTGCTGCTCTCTTGTCTCATTCCATTTTTATTTCTACCATTTTTCTGTGTGCTGTTTTCTACATTCTGATCACGGTCCCCACTGACATCATCGTTCAAGCTACTGAATTTATTCATCCTCTCATCCCTGCTGTTGTCCCACAATGCATTTTGTCAGGTGTCTTGTACGCATTAGACACTTCATTTAATCATTTGCTTGCCCATCTCCCTGCCTGGATTGAGATTTTTTCAAAACCAGAAAGAAACTGTGTCTCTAGTTTGAAACAGAGAACCTGGCTCAGAGTAAACGCCTCCATAAATCTTTGTTGTAGATTCTTTTATGAGCAGATTCTGAAGCCCTGGTAAAGATTTATGACTTTGGAATTAATGGAAGGAAAAAATGAAATTGAAGGAAAGAGGTAATGGGGGGGGGGATTTATCAAGGGGAAAGGATAAACTAGAATCCTAAAATAATAAACAATTTTAGAAAGTAATTTTAAAGTGAGCCATGTGACTTTTAGTCTGACCACAGAATACATTTCACCCTGCATAAGTGTGACTTGATTATGCATCACAGCTGTGACAATCAAGTCTGTAACACTTCTGAAGATCACTTTTTTCCTGTTTAATTTAGTGCACATATGAATCATACACAGGCTGACTAATCACCTGCTAAAGATACTGCATCTGGATCACAAGATGGGAACAAATTATTCCAAGCTTGGATAAATATAAAAAGATATATTGTGAATATATATCATCCATTAGTTATATAGGTTACATTTTAGAAGAAATGAGAGAGAAAGTCTACAGTGTAATTATAAAGTGCAAGCTATATTAAATTCATCAAGCACTTGCCTCCTCTGTTGTCACATCAAATATATTGTGGGGGTTTTTTTGGGGTTTTTTGCTATCTCTAGGGAAAGATCACCAGGTGGGCATCAGCCCAGAGGGTAGGTCCCTGACTTCTGTCTTCATGAGCATCATGACCAGGAAAACACTCCTGAGAGGGGACATATGGCACCTAATTAGCATTTACTCAACATCTTCCATGAGACACTTTGCAAGGTGTCTTGTACACATTAGACACCTCATTTAATACATCTTTCCTCATTAGGCTACATCACAATTAGTGAACAAAACAAATTTTGATGCCCCTAAGTATTCATTCAACAAACACCCACTGAGCACCTATAGTTAGGGTCTAGGAGAACAAATGAACTTGTCTATTTTGTTTACTTTTGTATCTCAGGATGTTAGTGATGTGTCTGGCAAACATACACAAGATGTCTGGGCCTACTAAGCCTTGCAAATCTCTCCTCTTTCTATGTCTTTCCACCAGCCTAGTACAGGGCTCCTGTAGACTACCTGGCAGCCATTCTTGGCTCTTTGATTCATGATTTCCTAACTTGAGCACCATCAATATTTGGGGCCTGATCATTGTTGTGGGGGTTGTCCTATGCATCACAGAAAATTTGGTGGTATTCTGGGTTCTATCTATTAAATGCTAGTGAAAATAACCTTTATTGGTATCCATTGTTCTTGGACCAACACTGAAGTCCTAAAAATCTTAATCTACCAGGTGCTAGGAAAAGGGCACCACCAAATGCACTCCACCTTAGAACCACCTTGCCTTGCTTTCAACCTTTAGACACAACGGCCTTCATTTACCTTCTCAAATGTACCCCAACTTCAAGGCCTTCACATTATTTCCTTGTGGAAAAGAGCACAGTTTCTCAGCACAATTGACATTTTAGGCTGGATAATTCTTTGCTTGGGGGGCTGTGCATTAGCAGAATCCCTGGCTTCTGCTCACTAAATGCCAGTAGCACTAATACCATCCCATGCCCAACTGTGACAATCAAAAATGTCTCTAGACATTGTGAAATATCCTGAGGGTGGGGAGAGGGGCAGAATCACTGCCAGCTGAGAACCACTGCTTAGAGCAGACCTGCCTCCTGTCCTCTGCCTCAATAATTCCTACCCTCTAGAGTAAAGCTCACAAAACCAAAACAGCCTCTCCTGACCCCAGCCACCAGAAAAAACTTCTCACTTCAAGTCTCTCACCCAATACCCTCTACTTCTCTGCATCATTTCCCAAAACTGTAATGAAGGAGCATTTACTGTCTGGCTGTACAACCAGAATATAATTTCTTCATGAGCAGGAACCATGTCTGCTTCCTTCACTGCTATACCCCCAGGGGCCTGGTTCAGAGCTTGACAAACATGTACTCACTGAATGAATGAATAAGCCAGACACTCTGCTGGGCACAGGGACCTGAAGATAAGAGAGAATCCATCTTGGTTCAGGATGCTCAGTACAGAAATGGCAAGTTTCATCTCGTAGGCAAGCTCAATTAACTGGTAGTAGCCTTGAGAAGCTGGGCATGGAAAACTAAAAGCTTCCTCTGAGGCACAGAAACACAAGATATCACATTCCAAAGGGAAGTGCTGGACCGAGATGCCACGTTCTCTCAGGAGGGTGAAAAACATCCCAATCACAGGTCCAAGGGCTGAAGATTAGAGGCTTTTCAGAATCAGAGGCATTCCCTGACTCCTATCCCATGACTCCTATTCCCTGATGACTCCTCCCCACCCAAGCCCAGTTAAGAGTTCAACAGGATCACCAAGAGAGCTCATTATAGGTCCATGGAGTTGGGACCATGCTTGTGTCACACTTAAGAACTAGGAAGGGCTACCTGGCTACCTGCTCTGAGGTGAAAAGTGGTCACTACAACAGATTTAGCCCCAGTGAGGGTGGTGGGTATGGTCGCTTAGGATGCCCTTTGAACTCCCTCAGGAGGAGCAAGCTTGGTCAGTACAAATCCCAGAAAGCTCTATATCTGTTTAGGAAGGACTTTCCTACCTCGCCTCTTTGCCTTCTGAACTCACAGGAAGGATCATAAACAGGTAACTGAGAAAGAGAAGCACCAGCAGAGGTCTCTTTCTGTCCCCATATACCTGTGCTCCCCTCAACTGCAGGCTTCCTGCCTGTACCACGCAGCTAGGGAGACAAGAAGCGCCAACCTAAGCTCTAAGTTCCACCATGTCATGAGAGTAACCACTCTAACTGCTGAAGGGATATTATGCTTTGTGATTTAAAGTGACCACGGGAGTTTGTATAATCTACACATATAACAGATGCTGTAGGCCCAACTGAGGGCCTACTAGCAATGTACCTACTCAGTGTGTCACTTACCAATTCTTCTTCCATAAGAAAATCTTGCCCCACACAACACAACTGTTCAGGGTTTCATTCAGGAAGGCTCTACGGCCTAATGGGGCCAATATCAGGAAAGGATCACTGAGCCTTTGGACAAGTTCTTTAACCATCTTCTGAAGAGCTCTCAGAAGTTGAAGGAACCTCAGACTGTTAAAGAAATTATTCTGAAATTATGTCTGGACTCAAGGAGAAAAAAGGACCATGATAAATGTGTACCATCTGTCATAAGAAGGTAGAGTGGTAGAGTGGTAGGTATGTATGGAGCTTTACAGATCCCAGCATTTAAGACTGAGAGGGCACAATGAATGAAGGCAGAGTGAGGAGGATAGCCTTGCAGAAGAAAGTTGGAGGGGAAATTTCCAGACCCACAGAGTGCCAGATGCTGCAGAAAGTCAAGTTTTTCTCTCACGACATGCTAAAATTCATTAATAAAATGAACAATATTTAGACCTCTAAGAAGAAGTCGGGTCAAATGGTACTATCAAATCACCATATTAAATTATGAATTGATTTAATACTGAAAGATTTACAAGGACACAATGAACTGTGTTTAGCAAAACTCCATATTAATAAACCCATATGAGAATACAAGTTTCATGAATCAATTAACAAGATATTAAAAATAGAAACAACCTATTTTTGCATCTTTTGCAACAAGGTAAAGGGCTAACAACTATCACAGACTTAATGTCAGTGTTAAGGCCAGGAAAAGGAAATGGCTTTCAACTCAAGCCAGTGTTTAGGACTTCTGTTGCCCTGTTCTTTAGTAACTGCCTTGTAATTATCCTGTGGGAAGCCATCCTCAGCTCATGTGGTTCAGTTCTGAGAGTCTACCTCGCCCAGTCCCCTAGCTCTGGCGATGATCCAGGTGGTAACAAGGGTATAAGAAGGGCACTTGCTCTCTGGGCTAGGCAGGCAGCTCTGGGTCTAGCTGGAACTAATGAGAAAGAAAACTGTCCTGCTGCTGCAGTTACTGAACTGGCAGAATAGAAGCTGGTGTTGCCAGCAACAATCTTTGCTCCCATATGGGAAAAGCCTGCCTGAGAAGTAAACCAAAGTGGAACCAGTTCCACTTTGGCTTACTTCTCAGGACAAAGGACAAAAAGAGATTCCTGACAACACCATTTGAGCATCCCCAATCCCAATTCTGCCAGAGACTTGCACTATATCCTTGATCATACCAGCTAATAACACACCTTTTTTAATAAGCCAGGTCTGAACTGGGTCTGCCACCTGCAACCTAGTACTGTTAATTTACACCAAGAACAATTTTTAACCACTGGGAATTCAAAATGTAAGAGAGGTCATAAACTTTTATGATATTACCAAACTATACTCAAATTATTCCTAAATATTCTTACTGCCTAAAATAGTCTTGCCTCCCTAAAGTTTGTGCCACCTTGTAAAGGTCTCTAAGCCTCCTCTAAGATGTTTCAACCCATAAATTTTCTTTTTCTGCTGCCTTTCTAAGCACTTTCTGTGAACCTATTCAAGCACTCAATTACTTCCTCCTTTATACCATTACTCAGTCCTCATGCATCTGTCACCTCATCTCAGCTAGAGGCTCAAGATATAGAAGCTCAAAGCCTCTACATCTCTGACAGTGCCTTGCACTCTACTATGGACATTCTAACAGCAGGCCTCCAGTTTTCAAAAAGTTACCAAAACATGAATGGTTCCAGAGCATGAAAATGAGCAAGTTATAATCAGATCAATCATATTTGAAAAATAAAAGGTGACTACAGACACTCTGAATCACAGTAGAAAACTTATCTTTACTGGGAATGAGCTTGAAAGGATGTTGGTTAAGAATGTTCAAAATTCATTCATTCATATGTCCATCCATCCACCCGGTATTTATTTGATCAATCACTTTCTAGGTGCTAAGAATGCAACAGAGAATAAGACAAGGTCCCTGCTTGGTAGTTAGCTGGGCTGTGTATCCCTCCCACATCCCCCCAAAGAAAGAGTTCTTTAAAAAAAAAAAAAAAAAAAAAAAAGCTTAGTGGGCCCTGGCATTTTTCTCAGTAACACTAATGCCATAATATTACATAGAGTTTATGCTTTTAATGTGAAGCACCCAATAAATATATACTTGCAGAACATTAAACCAAAAATGGGGGAGGGACTTAGGTATCTACTCTAATACTTTAAACACAAGTTTTTTAAACAATAAATTTTTTCCACCAAAAAGAAATTATAAAACAGATAATAATGGAAGATCCCAACCAACAAAGCAGCTGGGAGTTACTCAATTTGGGAACCATTGAGAATCAGTTTGTGCTGGAGCTAGGATCAGGCCAGACTGTTCCCTCTTGGACTAAATCTCTTTCCACTTCATCTATTTGCTGTGTTGGACCAAGAACATGCTCAAAATGTGTGTTTAACGAATTAACTAATCAAATACAAACATGATAACTATTTTCTTTCTTGAAATTGGACCAGTGTGAGAAATGAGTCACCGAGGCAAAATGTAACCTGAGCTATACCCAGTTTTTAAATCCTCTTTTCCCTTGAATGATAGTATCTTATTATTCCAAAGTGATGATAGAAAAGAGGCAAGCAAAAGGGTGCAGAGAAGCCAGGGGAAAAGCACTATCTGGTAGGAGAAAACTCTATTTGAACCTATCTGACCTCCTTATGAAAGTCAGTTTGGGGATATTTGTTTCCACACTTAGTTCACATAAGGGAGTGACATATTTTATATATACACACAAAAGGCACATAGATGTACATGTACATGGGTATCTATAATCCTTTATTCACAATCCTGAAATCCAAAAGCCCTGCACACCAAAGATGGCTTTGGACCTTATAGGGAAACTTGACCTAACATGAACCTGTCTGTGGCAAAACTTGACCGAAACTGACATAAGGCTATTTATAGATTGTATTTTCCTCACTGAGAATATTCATATATTTCACTATAAAAAAAACAACAACCACAACCCTGAGGTTTAATTATAATGTTATATTTCTAGAAGTTTCTGATAAGAAATTGTGTACTTGCATATAAATAATTCAACTAAAAAATCATGACCCCAAAGTAAATTATTTACCTCAAAAATACATCTTAAAATATATATAATAGCAATTAAGATAGAATGAATATTTAAAATCAGACATTTTTGAGCTAAAAAAGATCTTGAGAGCATAGTCAATCTAGTGCTCTCATTTGTAAATGAGAAAACTAAGGCTCCCAAAGGCCACATGACTTGCCTAAGTCAAGGAGTTTACCACAGACAAGCTCCTCCCTGATACCCTCACCCCTAGGCAATGTACTTCTGTGACCATTAGTCCCAATTCTCAGGGCCTATCCTGTGGAGTGTCACCTCTGGGTCCAGTTCTACTTTTGTTTTATCAGAGTTCCCAAGGGTTCTCTAGAAAACACTTAGCTCAACTTCAGGAAATTTTTTTTTAATGCTTTTTATATACTTCCCTCCCTCAATTATAAAATTTGGAGTAAGTATACAAATGGCTTCTCAAAACATAGCAACCAATACTTCTTACACTAAGAGGGAATTAAGATAATGAATTCATAGTTAACAATAAACTTATTCCTTTAATCCATTATAATTAATTATTAATAAGTCAGTATTATTAACTATATGATCAAAGCATTCTGTTTTCAGGGTATATTTCAAAATAAGGACTGAAGACATAAAATAATTCATGATGATAATAATAACCAATAGTAGCAGTAGCTATTACCATTTAATAAGGGTCTGTTACATGCCATGAATTGTTCAAGGTTCTTTACACACAGATCTTGTCTTCAGTATCTACCCTGCAAGGAAGATATTCTTGCCTTCATTTTAAAGATGAGGAAGCTCAGAGAGTTTAAATATTCTTTTCAGATTAGACAAGAAGGATCCTGGTCTGTTTGAGAAACAGTAATGTAAACAGCCTCAGAGCCAAGTTGCCTTAGTTTGAAGCTCATCACTGGCATGAATTAGCTGCATTAACTTGTGCAAATGCCTCTGTTTCGTCACTTGTAAAATGGGTATATAATAGTACCCATGTCACAGGGTTGGTATGAGGATTAAATGACCTGGTAAGGCCTATGTTAAAGTGTGAGTTATTATCATGATCCTCATTACCTGGAGCCAGCATTCAAACCCAGATCTGCCTAATCCTGCATCTCCTCTTTTCTACTGTGCTGTACAAGTTAACCACAGCCAGCTGCCTGTTTTCCATGCCACCTGTTGAAGTTCTTTGCCTGGTCTGTTTAAATTTTAAGGTCTTTGGCCATTTCAAAACAGTGACAAATGTCTTTTTTTGGGGGGGGGGCGCGGGGGGCAGAATAAATGAATGAAAGGAAAAAAGAAAAAAGGTATAAAAGATGAAAAATCCTAACAACTGGTATGCTTAAGTTACCTTTTTTTAATGCAAGGGATTTGATAGCTAACTTAAAATTAATCAGATCATCCAAAAGCTATGAGACACTTACCTGTGCATAGATACATTAAGTTATAACACATGAAACAAAGGTCAACAGATAGATAACATTAAGCAGATATTCTACACTTACAAGTCTAGGGCTCTCTCATTCTTATCTATGAGGCTTTTCTCTCTCTCTCTCTCTCTCTCTCTCTCTCTCTCTCTCTCGGTAGTTTCTAGAAATACATACTGAAAGTACACACTTGGAAGCATGCATATAATTCAGCCAGACATTAAACAAATGGTCTGCATATACTGGCAGTATCTGACAATACATTTGAGCTACTGTTAACAGTTATTTACACGGCATCTTTTCTTATGGAGCTAATAATCCAGAATGGGTATATTTTAAGCAAATGTGTATGTGGCATTTCTAAAAAACACTATGTTAATTTTAAAACCTTTTGCAATCTTCTAACCAAAAAAAAAAAAAAAGTTAAGACAAGTAAATCAATTTTAAACCACCTGACAATATAATTTTTCTGTTGCCAAAAGTGGTGTTCTCTATAGTCACATATACATGCTGTCTCAATGCTTACCTATTCATAGTTTCCGTACACTTGTTTTAGATGGGAAAAAAAATACTCTATTGGGGCTGGTGGTGTGGCTTAGCATTCAGGAGGCAAAAAGGAAAAAATAAAAAGGCCCCCACAAAGAACACTGTATTAAGCAATACAATCGTTATTAAATGAAATAACTATTAAGTCTAAATCAAAGGATTATTTCAATCCAGAAAACGGTTAAAGTATACATCCAAATGGGCACAAAACCCACTGAACACGGGTGTTGCTGGCTCCCACACCTGTTGCCTGGATCCTCTGAACTTGACAGTCTAACTGAACTACTTATTGCACAGTAACTGAGAGCAGATCAGGAAAGGCTGGGTTTATGTGATTTAAATTATTACCATATCCCATGACCCAAGGGCCTGTGTGGCTACCAAGAGATCTGGGGCAGGAGTCCAAGTTACCCAGTCCCGGCCACATGACAGGGGCCCTATTCTCAGCTGGAGAGGCCTTTGAAGTAGCCAATAGATCTTTAACATCAGGGTGAGCACAGCTACCATGAGGGCCTCCAGGCATCAGCTGACATACTGCTGTCCAAAATAAGAAAGCAAACGTGAAAAAGTAAAATAAAATAAAAATAAATATTCTCACAGCTAAGTCCTTTGAATTTGGGGCCAGTACCTTTTCCCCGTTGCAAATTCACATGAAATAAAACAGGTTTCTGGAACAAAAGTTTTGAGATATAGGAAGAAATGGGATTAACAGAGAGATGAAGAAAATAAAGTGCTTTGTCAAAGGTGACAAGATTAGTAGGGTGGCAACAAGGGAGGGAAATTGAAGAAGAGGCCGGGAAGGAGGATTTAGGAGCGCCAAGGAAACGGGAAAAGAAACTCTAGGGGAAAGAGCTTCAATAGGGAGGGCAAGGCCTGAGGGAGGGCGCCAAATGACAGGAGGACCCTGGCGACGGTACCTGAAGGAAGGGGACTCAGCGTCTTTCCCCGACACTGTGGGTTGGACAGATATCGACCCTAGACGCTGAGCACGTGCCGGGGAGGAGATGCGAGCTCTGGCTGCCTCGGGGAACCGCAGGCGTGGGGCCGGTCCCGGGGCTGCAGGGCGGATGGGAGACGCGCGGGGCGCGGGCGCCTGGGGCTCGGCAGGGCAGGGAGCCGGGTGCCGAGCGCGTCCGCAGGCTCTGGCAGCGCCGCTACTCACCTCTCCGAACTGGAAGGCGGAGACGATGGTGACAACGACGCCCACGAAACAGACGTAGAGCCCATACCTGTGGGACAGGCAGGTATAGGTCTGTCTCTGCAAGAGCTTGAGCAGCATCACCCCGGCCGCCGCCACGCCACGCCCGGAGGAGCCAGAGCCGCCTCCGCCGTCTCAACGAGCCGCCATTCAGGGGCCCCGGCTGGGCCGCCGCGCTCAGGTCACAGCCTCCCGGCGCCGCGCATTGCAGCCTCGGAGGACTGACGCCCGCTGGGCTAGGCGCCGCGGCAGCCGCTTCCGGGAGCCGGGAGCCCACGCCCTCCGCGCAGCGGAGGCGGAC
>NW_025999853.1:9833201-9837011 GCF_001458135.2 Marmota marmota marmota | reverse complement strand
GCGAGAGGCAGCGGCGGGGGCGGGGATCGCTAGCGCCACCTGGAGGGCTGAGGGGCAAGAGCAGGTGCGCGCCCTTCTGTCTGCGCGTGCGCGGCAGGCTCTGCGGGCTGCCCTGAGATCCACCAACCGGGTTGGACAGGCAAGCGAGAGAGGACCAGCCCCCGAAGCCAGGCCCAGCCTCAGACCGTGCTGATAGCTGGAATATTTTTGTGCGTAAAGATTCCTTCGGGCTGGGATGTAGCTCAGTGGCAAAGCGTCTGCCTTGCATTTGCAAAGCCCTGGGTTCGACCCCCAGTTCCAAAAAAGACAAAAAAAAGAACCCCACCAAAAAAAAAATAAGATTAAAAAACAAAACAAAAAAAAACCTTTTCCATCCTGAACTAAAAAATCATGGTTTTTTCATAGCGCTTAGAGGAGACACTGTGTGGAACTTAACCCCAATCCCTGACACCTATCCCCCAACCCCGGTCCATGTTCTTTTAAAGAGGAGACCTTTGGGTTAATATGTGGAACCTGAAGTTCATTTATTCATTAAATACGGTTTTATTATCTTGGTGCCTGGTGCTTCGTGTCTATTATTCACAAATTGTTTCTCAGGGAGTCTAGTGGGGGAGATAAACATGTAAACCACTAAATATAAAAGAGTTATGATAGAAGTAGTGCAACATGCTGGAAGGGAACCAACCATGGCACATCTAGTTCTAGTTTAGCACCTGGTTATTTCCAGGCTCAAAGCAAGGGAGCCAACTGATCATCAACTGAAACCTCCAAAATTGTGAGCCAAAATAACCCCTTTTTTTTTTTTATAAGTGCATTATATCAAGTATTACAGTCAAAGAAAGCTAATAGAGATGATGGGGAAGATAAGGCTTAAGAACTAGATGTGAGGGGTGGGAAGGGAAGCTGACCATGTTGAAGGCGCTGAATTAAGGCAAAAAGAGCTGGAGGCATAGTGAGATGGAACTAGAGAGTTTGACAGGGCTTTGAAGGCCCAGTTAAATTTGAATTTCAGATAAACAATGCATATTTTAGCATAAATATATACCATGAAGTATTTGAAACATACTTACACTAAAAAAATAAAATAAAATTATTTTCACATTGAACAGAAAGCCCCGTGTTTTTACTTGTTAGAAATATTCTAAGTCACTCTGACAGCCCTATGAGTATCTGCTTGTGAGTCTAGACCAGTCTCTAGAAAGTCCAACTCAGGGTTGAAGTATTGGCTGTCCAAAGATATAAAACAACACCCTCCAATTAACTTTATCAGACAAAAAGCTAATCGCCAACTGTATATAACCTAGGGCAGCTTTCTCAATTACTTCAAAACTCAGGAGACAATGAAAATTTTTTTTTTTAGATCTCGAACCTAAAATATCAACCATCTTTGAATGTTTTTTTTTTCTCGGCCATGATATAAAATGAACAACCAAAGTTAACAATCCAGCATAAAGAGGAACCTCTTGCCCCTGGACCTGCATGTATTTTATGTGTATAAATGATATGTTTGGAATGCATAAGCTAAGAAATTTGATAGAGTTGGCATATATTAAAATTTGATAAGTTGAATTGCAATGTGTTATTTAAAAAAAAAAAACTAGAGTGTCAGGGAGAATAAAACTAAAAATTGAGGTAGGATTCCTTGGCGGGCTGGGGGTGTAACTTAGCTCTAGCATGCTTGCCTAGCATGTGCAAGACCCTAGTTTATATCCCTAGCACTGGAAATAATAATTCATTTGGAGAATTGACTGGCCCTAGATCATTTTTGTCATTCATCTAGTTTTTAAAATCTCTATTGTCTATGTTATTACTCTCTGCTTGTTCATTTCATTATGATTACTTATTTGAATCTTATGTTTTTGTTGTTGTTTTTCCTTTTTGAGACAGGGTTTCCCTAAGTTGCCCAGGCTGGCCTCAGACTGGTACTCCTCCTGTCTTAGCCTCCCAGCAACTGGGATTACCATCTTGCCCCATCATGCCCATCTTTTCATGTGGCTTCCTATTTCATTGGTTTGTGCCTTTCTTTGTAATTTCCTTTCCTCTTGTTCTCTTTGTTTTGCTGCACTTGAACTAGTTTCTGAAATTTAATGCTTAGATAATTTTTTTTCAGTCTTTATTGTTTTCTGATTTTTGTTTGATTGTTTTTGCAATTCTGGGGATTGAATATAGAGTCTCATGTGCATTTTTTTTTTAATAAATCTTCCTCAAACTATAAATTTCCCTCTAAAACTTCTAATTTAATCTTCTCAAGACTACTAATTTTATCGCATCCCATAGATATTGGCATCGAATTCAGGTGCACAATGCAAGATGGGGTGCTGCTCTGGGTGTCAGGTCCAGGGCTCAGTATATCCCCATCAAGGTAACCAAAGCAAGGTGATCATCAAACTACCCTAGGGCAGCAAGATCACTAAAAGAGTGTATTCTCTGGGCATGCATGACTTCAGCAAAGCACCAGTGCTGGTCTCACATACTCATCTACTAATTCACCATGCAATAGAAGTAAAGGAAAATCAAAACCACAGGCTGAAATCAGGAAGAGGAGTCTCCTTCTTTCTGCAATATCCCTTTATCGCCCTCTACTGACAAAATTTAGCATCATCGCAAAGGAGATCCCCCTGAGTCCAGTCCTCTAACAGAGCCTGTTAGATGAATTTGGAGCTGGGAGGCAACAATTGACTGACTACTGACACAACCCAGAAGCTAGGGGTCCAGGTATGACTTATATTCTTTTAATCAGATGAATTCACAGATTTTAACCTGGAAAAGAGTTACACGGAGAAGATGGCAGGGCAAAGGACACCTCTGTTTGCTAATGTGAATCAAGGTAGATGGGGTGTGATTCTGCAGGCAATACTGCTTCTGTGGAAGGCACCTGATTCTGCTCATTCTGATCCTGACAGTCAGCAGCTCCCTTGGCAGCTCTGTTCATCTGAGGTTTTAGAAGCTGATCCCACAAATTCCCTGTGTTCAACCCTCTCAGCAGTTCATGAGCGAACCAACTTAATTCCTTTCTTTATCATTTATATTTACTTTTTTTTTTTTTTTTTTGAGGTGCTGGTGATTGAACCCAGCAAACACTCTACTCCTGAGCTACACTCCCAGCCTCCCAACCTATTTCCTTTCTGCTTTAAGCAGCAAATGGATTCTTCAATCTACAAATAATTAATCTGACCAAAACATGGTAAAAGAATATAGTTTGCATGACATTAACTGCCGCAGTCTGGCTGGGCACAAAATCACGAGCCACCACACAGCTTGTAGATTCAAACAGCAACTCTTTATTCCCAAACTCACACCAGCTGTATACAAACACGTTCTGGGGAAATCCACGTTCTCTGCCCAAATCCACGTTCTCTCCCAAATTCACCTTCACTGGGCTTCTGTCTCCCAAAATATACTGTCTGAATCCCGTGAGAACTCAAGGGGAACTTAGGCAGCAGGATACGCCCTATTCCCAGCAGGAATAATCTTAAACCTTAAACCTGGAACCTAAACTGGGAATGCCCTAAACACGATTATGTTAAACCGGGAACACCCTAATCCGCCCTGGTCCTTGAGCAAGGTCAACTACATTCAATGTCACTGCAAAATGTCAGCAACATGGGGTATGCTGGCAAGGAAATTGTCATACCTACTTGGCTAATGGCTCCCAGCATCTCCCCCCTTCTGATTAATTAAACAACAAGCAATGTGGCTTAAGGACCGTGCCTGGTAGGTTGTCCAATTCAACATATGGTTCTTACCCGTCATCGGAAAACTGACCTTTAGGCGTCAGCCTCCTGTCTTAGGTTGATACCACTGCAATTG
>NW_025999853.1:9809721-9832515 GCF_001458135.2 Marmota marmota marmota | reverse complement strand
TTCTACAGGATACCATGATGGTCCCATTGATATACTTAATAACTCGTCTTTAAAAAGCCATGGGCTACATTTTTGTATTGTATCAACATACGTCCTAATTGTTCTTGGTCTCACTGGGGTGCCTCCTTCCTCTAACAATTTCTCTTGCTCGGAGGCGAACAACTTCAAACCTTGAGTCAACCATTTTCCCCAGTTTGCCTGAGAAAGTTCTAGGAACAGGCAACTTGAAATAAAAACAAAATAAATCAAAACAATAACACATTGTTTTTTGAATTGGTCACCCATTCTTTCGCTCTTCCTCAGGGGTGAGAAATTTCACTTACCTTTAAGCTTCAGAAGTTCCCCGTACGGGCCACCAAATGCCACAGTCTGGCTGGGCACAAAATCAGGAGCCACCACACAGCTTGTAGATTCAAACAGCAACTCTTTATTCCCGAACTCACACCAGCCGTATACAGACACGTTCTGGGGAAATCCACGTTCTCTGCCCAAATCCACGTTCTCTCCCAAATTCACCTCCACTGGGCTTCTGTCTCCCAAAATATACTCTGAATCCCGTGAGAACTCAAGGGGAACTTAGGCAGCAGGATACGCCCTATTCCCAGCAGGAATAATCTTAAACCTTAAACCTGGAACCTAAACTGGGAACGCCCTAAACCCGATTATGTTAAACCAGGAACACCCTAATCCGCCCTGGTCCTTGAGCAAGGTCAACTACATTCAATGTCACTGCAAAATGTCAGCAACATGGGGTACGCTGGCAAGGAAATTGTCATACCTACTTGGCTAATGGCTCCCAGCAATTAACTCTCTAGAATTCATTGAAGCTTCTTTTATTGCCCATTACATAGTCTGTTTTTGTTAAGTTTCAGATTTGTTAAAAAGAATATGTTTACTCTCTATGTCTCTCTTTCTCTTTTAATTCCTAATTTCATCCCTTAACTTTGTGTAAGTTCTCACAAGCCTTCATTTGATAGTAGGTTCTATTTCTCAGGTCAATATCAAGTCCTCCATGATATACTCTGCAAAACCTAACCATTTGCAAAAGCTAACTCCTACCCTTATGTTTGAAAGTTGGATTAAATTCCTCATCTCCAAGCCTTTGGAACTTTCCTTCATTTTCTGATCCTTAGAACCCAAAGCAGTGAGGACCCACAGACATATTTGATTGTCCATAAACACTGATTATCACATCACAATGTTAAGGGCATAACTAAATATCTTGCAGCCAGCTTTTGGAAGACTGACACGGGCACTCTGATTTTCTACTGCAATGCTTTGACAATGTTCTAAATTTATCATAGTGATTATAGCTGCATTGGGGGAAAAAAAAGACTATTTTCCTCTCCTCTCACACCACAATCAACATAAAGACTTCTATGATGGTCAAAAAAAAGTGTGTGGATTCTTCCTACCAGTAGGCAGGCAATCAGTTCTGCAATGGGGGACACCAGCTGGGCCTCCTCTAATCCAATTCAGTTCTCACACTACCTGGAAAAAGTGGCAAGTCTCACAGGTTGAGAGCTCAGTCCCTAAAACTGTCCCTTCTCTTTAGATGACATTCACATGCCTCAGGTTGTCTCAGCTGTACTTCTGACCCACTGGTTATCAACTGAGGTTCCCACAGCCCCCTCCTGGGATTCAATTAATTTGCTTGAGCAGCTCACAGAACTCAGGGAGGCACCTATTGACATTTACTAGTTTATTATAAAAGACATTACAAAGGATAAAGGTGAATAGATCCATAGATGGACAAATGGGGGGAGGGGCGTGGAGGTGTACCAACCTCCAGGATCCTTTACATGTTCATCTATTTGGAAGTTCTCTTAACCTTGTTCTTTGTGGGTGTTTATGGAGATTTAATTGCAAAGACATGCCTGGTGACAGACTAGGTAGGGAAACCCAACAAGATCTCTCTGCTTCAACTTTCTTCTTGGTCTCTCTGAGCAGCATTGCTTCCTCCAGGTTATGGGGCAGAACTCCTCTGGAATCTTATGACCAATTCTCAGACAAAATAGACCAGAGAATTTCGCTGGGCACAATTGTAATCCCAGCAGCTGTACTCCCAGCAGCCCAGGAGGCTAAGACAGGAAAATTGCAAGTTCAAATCCAGCCTTAGCACCTTATGAGATCTTGCCTCAAAATAAAAAGTTCTGGGGGATGTGGCTCTGTATTTAAGCACCCTTGGGCTCAATCCCCAGTACCAAAAACAGTAACAACAACAACAAAAACCACTTCATTGTTAGTTCATGGATAATGTTTCTATTTCCATTTACTTCCCCAAATATATCATATATCTATCATCTCTCTCTCTCTCTCTCTCTCTCTCTCTCAAAATACCCTGTTTACTTTTTTTTTAAGAAAAACATTATGGAAGTACAATTTAGGTACTATAAAATTGACTCCACATAGGGGAACAATGGTTTATAGAGCTGCAGAATTATTCAACCACCATGCCAATTCAGCTTTAAAATAGTTCTATCACCCTAAAATCTCTCTTATACCTCTTTGTAGTTAATACTCAATCCCACATCCAATTCTAGGCAACCCAGATGGGGTGTCTCTCTAAATTTGTCTTTTCTAGACATTTCATCTTGTAACTGGAATTATAGAATATGTACAATATCTGGTATTTGGGGTCCAGCTTCTACACTTAGCATGTTTTTGAGACCAGTCCTAATTATAGCACACATCAGTAGTTTATTCCTTTTTATTATTGAGTAGTATTACATAGCATGCCCACCACGTTTTCATTTTGTTCTATTTTATCTATCACTGTTAATCACTGACTGACATTTAAATGTTTCCTTTGGCTATCATGTATAGATCTGCTAGAACATACATGTTCTTGTGTGCATGTATATTTTCTCTTCTCTCAGGTAGATACCTACCAATTGCTGGGGCATATGATAAATTCATATTAACTTTTTAAGAAATTGTCAAACCATTTTTCATTTTACATTTCCACCAGCAATGCACAAGGGTTCCAGTTTCTTTTCATCCTAGCCAATATTTGGCCCAGCCTGGAATTTTAATTGTTATTCTAGTGTGACTGTGTCAGTGACTCACTGTGGCTTTAATTTGAATTTCTCTAATGACTAATGGTATTGTTGTCTTTTGTGTATCTTCTTTGGTGAGAAGCTCATTCAAATCTTTTGCCCTTTTTAAAAAAAATGTGTTTAGTCTTTAAACTTTTTAAATTGCATATTGAAATAATGGAATACTACCAAAATAATGAATCCTAACTAACAAATCTAGTAGTTATTTTTGGCTCATCTCTCCTTGACCCTTTTGCAATATTTGATAATATTTTCAATAAACCCCTCTTGACATCCTTCTTGGGTGTCCAGGACACAATGTTTTCCTGACTCTTCTTGAAGACCTTTACTATATACTCTATACTATGGTTTATACCTGAAGAGTCCCCAAAAGTCAATGAGGTAAAGGCTTGGTCCCCAGCAAGTGTTACTGAGAGGCAGTGGGACATTTAAAAGATGCAGCCCACTGGGAGGTCTTCAAGTCATTGGGGGCATGTCCTTGAGGAGCATAGGGGGTCCCCAGCCCCTTCCTCTTCCTATCTTTTGCTTCCAAGCCATAAGGTAAGTAGTTTAGCCCTACTATATACTCTCACTGTGATGTGCAGACACAGGCTCAAAGCAATGGAGCCAACCAAACATGGACTAAACCCTCTCAAACTCTGAGCCAAAATAAGCCTTTCCTCCTTATAAGTTGATTATCTCAGGTATTTGTTATAGTAATGGAAACTCACTAACTTCTTTTTCAGGATTGCATTTCTCCTCTTGCCCTCTCTAGGTGGCCCAGAGTTCACATGGACTAGATCTCTGCTCTCTGCTCTTTTTCTTTCTTTCTTTTTTTTTTTTTTTTAATATTTATTTTTTTAGTTTTTTTCGGCGGACACAACATCTTTGTTTGTATGTGGTGCTGAGGATCCAACCCGGGCCGCACGCATGCCAGGCGAGCGCGCTACCGCTTGAGCCACATCCCCAGCCCCTCTCTGCTCTTTTTCTATATTGTATTCTATAAGGACACTTCTAGAATGAAATGAAAGCTGTGATGATATTTTGAAGAATAGGATGTTCTCAGAGTCTGATGAGAGCTGGAGCCACAGCAGCAGATCAGGGGCTGCCTCTCGACAGGAACTACAGGAGGAGTCAGCCATTGTGAGAAGGGAGGAGCTAGGTGTGGAGAGAAGTACCCCAAACTTTGTCTGCTTACTAGCACCTCCCACTAGTTGAAACCAGAGGCTTATCGGGAGTGGCCAGCACCTTGCCAAGGTAATTCTACCTGGGTCGGAGGGGATACACCACCTGAGGAGTCTGAAGTAATCAGTGAAGAAATAAGACAAAGTCAGAATTAGTTTTATAAGGCATGGATGGCCTGATAGAATCTTCCAGTCCATACAGGAGCTAGAACAGAACAATTAGAAATGGCTCTGGTGGTTTGTTTAAGGCAGGGATAAGGTCTCCAGGTGGAATCTTGCTTCATATTGTCCTGTGATCAACAGATTGATTGGCATCTTGGCAGGCTACACCCATCTCTGAAAGGCTGTGTGGCTACAGCAGGTCACCCCATGCCCAGTGCTGTACAGGACCTTCGGCACAGCTGAGTGGGATTTTACATGTACTTGGGCCATCTTACAGCAAGGTTGTGGCTGTTAAGTTCCCAGATACCAGACTTTCCCACTCAATGGGCTTCCATGCTGCTTTGGGCTCCTCCTATTTCATGAATGGCTCTCTACAGAGGTTAGGAGAGGCTGGGTAAAACCATCCATGGGGTCAACAAAGGCTATGGGAATTAATCAGGGAGCAAATGGAGATTAGCCAACACAATGCCCTTTTGTTCCTTCATATTCCGTGTCTAAAATAGATCTCATCATCTTTTGTGTCCAAACCATCTCCCTGTTTTGACTGTTGTGTCTCCCCTTCAACAGTACCATTACCCTCCCAGTCTCCCAGGCCAAAGCCTCAGAAATTACTCCGACTCCATTCATTAATCTTTCCTACTGGTAAGTTCTCTATTCTTTATTTGGTATTGACCATCTCATGGCTTTGAACCAGATGACTGTTAGAATCCTCTATAGCAGGGAGATTCCATGGTTTTATAATACTTAACATCATGATTTTATTACAATTCCTCTGCATATATCTGTCTCTTGAAAAGCATTTTCAGGACAGAGACTGTGCTTCACATTTCCTCAAATCCTTATTGTATCCATTAATGCTCTATTAGGTTAGGGACCCAGCAAAATGTTGGTAAATTAATAATTGATAAATTAATGAATGATCTGTTTGTGGTGGACATGAGCCTAAAACACACCTAAAAAGTACAAAATTTGACAACAGATGGTCAACACATTTCACCACTAAGTGGCAGCATCCACAATGATAATTTGGATGGCCCAGACCCAACAAATATATCACTGAAACTTCAATGGAGATGGTAGCAAGAGCATGCTAAGAACATCATATATTGGTCAAACTGTTGTTCTCTTTCTGATGAAAAAATACCAGTGAATCACTTTCCATGCAGATGGGTTTCTCTTGAATATTTTTAATAAGCCTGGATTAGAATCAAAAGAACCTGCCTGCTAGTAGCAAATATTGGTGCTTTTATGCATCATTAATATGAATTTTAATATTCTTTTTGTTTTTAAAATAAAGTTTAGTTTAGTTTTCTTATTATGAAACCATTATCTTCTTAGTATAGAACAGGTCAAAGGAGACCAAATCTCCCATCGCTCTTTCTGTTGTTTATTTCCCTAGGTTTCACCATACATTGTTCTTTTACAAATTGACCCTAAAATTTTGTTGTTCCAAAATGATCAATACTCATAAAAATGAAAGTAATAAGATGTGTTTAAAGTAAAAAGTCAAAGACTTCTTTCCCTCAGGGCTCTGTTCCTCCTCCTGAGGGTTAACCATTGTGAACTGTTAATGCACATTCTTCCAGACAATCATTTTCTGCAGATTTAATTATTTCTTAGAAAGCACTGTTTTTCCTGAAATTAGTACACAAGTATCATTCTCTTTTTCTTTCACCCCAGACCTCTCAAATGAAACTACATAGAAGTAACCATTGATACCAATTGTTTGTGGATTCTGGTTTTCCACACTTCAGTGTTTGGGAATGTGAGAGGGCATTTCTGGTTGTCATGGTGACTAGGGAGCTCAATAGGTCCATGAGGGCATAGTACTCAGGGATAACAACTTCGGAATGTCCATTAGGTTCCCAAATGACCCAAGTTTCCTTCCCCTCGAATGTCATTGGCACCCTTGCTGAAAAATCCTTTAGGATTTCTTCATGCTAAACACACACACACACACACACACACACACACACACACAGTCTTTTTTATACACAAAATTGAAAGAATTACAAAATAAAGCATTCATGTATCCACCACTTGGTTCCTACTCTTAATATTTTATCTTATTTGCTGTATCACATATCTGTCCAACCATCTATGCCAATTCCCATTCATCAATTTATTTTCTGAAGATGTATTTCGAAGTAAGTTGAAGAGATGGGGACACTTCATCTAAACACTTTAGCATTAAATTATCCTTTAAAAGCACATTATATACATCTTATGATTGCTTTCTCTATAAATATATTATCATTCATTAACTCGATAATTGTTGGGGTTGACTATGTACTTTGCTAGGTCCTGGGACTACAGTGATGAGCCAAACAGTCTTCAAAACTCTTTACATAATAGCAGTAAGAATAACAATAATAATCATTAGTTGTAAAATAATATCACATCAAATAATAATTACCATTTTTATAATGACATAATAATGAAGCCTAGTGTTTATGGTGTGCCTGCCATATCTCTGACACTGCTCTAAGTATTTTAAAAATATTAATTATAACATTGTAAGGTAAGAACAATTGTAATTCTCATGATGCAGAAGATGAAGACACAGAGAAAATAAGTAACTTGATTAAGATCACAAAGTGACTAAATAACAGACCTAAGAGATGAATCCAGGCAGCCTTGCTCCAGTGCCTAAAAGTACTCTTCTGTACTCTTCTCTACTTCTCTGTCTCCATGTTAGACACACACACACATTTAATTTCTACAGATGGAAATATTCCACAGACTTGGTTTAATGTGATATAATTAATGATTCCCTTACTTTTAAATAATTCATCAGTTTTATTCAATGATACACTGAACATCCTTGCTCCTATATCTTTGTGCATGAATATACTAAATATTTCTGTCAAATAGTTTCTGGAAGTAGACTTGTGCGTCAAAGGACAAACATGGGCTGGAGTTGTGGCACAGTGGTAGAGTGCTTGCCTAGCATGCGTGAGGCATCAATCCCTGCATCAAATAAATGTAAACAAAATAAAATAAAGGTATTGTGTCATCTACAACTAAAAAAAAAAAGAAAAAAAAAAGACAAATGCATTTCAATTTGCATAGATGTTGGTTAACTGCCCTCTAAAACATCATGTCCATTCCACTCCTTCAAGAGAATCTAAAAGTAACAAATTTATTGTATCTCTCACAACACTTTATTAAAGTTTTATACATCTGGTGAATTAAACTATACAAAATGATTTCTTCTTTGTTGGTTCATTTTGTTATATAACAAACATTCATTATATATTTATTACCTGGCCAGTATTGTGTGGGCCAAAGAACAATCTGTAAACAATACCTAAAAGAAAATTCCTTCCCCTAGGGGAATGTAGTAGTAATATTAACATACACTGCAGGTTTCCACGGTGGTGAGTGTGATAAAGAAAAATGAAGCAGAACAAGGAACTAGAGAGTGATGGAATTGGGGTTAGAAAGTGTCTTCAGGAAGTGAGGGTGTCATCAGGAAGCGATTTTACAGAAATGTGAGTGAAGTAGGGGTTAGAAGCCTCGTAAAACTTCAGGGAAAGATTATTTCAAGCCACAGGTGCAAAACACCAAGGAGGGATCCTGATGAAAATGAAACATTTTTATTGATGTTTCAAGTTGCATTTCCCTCATTGCTACAGATACAGAGCAACTTCCCCTGCCCTGCCTCCTAGTCCACAAAATATATTGAGTGTTGCAGTTTAATAGACTCCTACCAATCTCCCTTCCATCAATGAATGCTAGTCAGAGGTGATGATTTTGAGTTAAGCCAGACATAAGGGTATTTTTCTTTCTTTCTTTTTCTTTTTTTTGAAGTCAGATTCAGGACTGGGGTTGTGGCTCTGAGGCAGAGCACTTGCCTATCTTGTGTGAAGCACTGGGTTTGATCCTCAGCACCACATAAAAATAAAATAAAGATATTGTGGCCACATATAACTAAAAAAATACTAAAAATCATTAAGGTATAATTTACATACAATAAAAGGAACCCTTTGAAAATGCAATGGATTTTGACAAAATGTGCAGTTGGTGTTTTCTTCCACAATCAAAATACCCCCAAAAGTTTTCCATGTGCCCTTCTGAGATCAATCTTCTTTAACCTTCAGTCTTGGAAGGTTTGTACATACATACATAAGTATATAATACATATCTAATACACAGCAACATATATCTAATATGTATATACATAGATATATATATTTCTAGATTCTTTGTTCTGTTCAGTTGAACATTATGTCTTTCCTTACACTAATAGTACACTGCCTTGTTTACCAAAGCTGTATGGAAAATCTCAAAATTAGGGGCTGGGGTTGTAGCTCAGTGGCAGAGTGCTTGCCTCACACATATGATGTACTAGGTTCAATCCTCAGCACCACATAAAAATAAAAACCAAAATAATAAAGATATAAAAAAGAAAGAAAATTTAAAAAAAGAAAATCTCAAAATTAGATACTGTAAGTCCTCCAATCATGCTTTCCTTTAAAAAATACTTTTGGCTATTGCAGATCCTTTGTATTTCCATAAACTTTAAGTTTTGCCTGTTAACTTATGTAAAAATGCCCACTAAAATTTTTATTGGGATTACATTAAATTTTTAAGATTAATTTGAGGAAAATTACATCTTGATACTATTTTATCTTCCAGTTCACACACATTATATATTTCTCTGTTTATGCAGACATTTTGTTTTGAATTAGCCACATGTTTTATAATTAATGCTCTTTCTATTTTTTCATGGATCTCAGATCTTTCTTCCAGAATAATTATTTTTGCTAAAATACATCCTTTAGATGTTGCTTTAGTGAGAAAGTCTATCATTGATAAAATTCCCAATTGTTGTTTATCTAAAATGTCTTGTTTTTTTTCCTCATCCTGAAGACAGTTTGACCTAAAGACTTTAAAGATATTTGAAGATATTATTCCACATTCCTCTGGCTTCCAATATTGCTATTGAAAGTCAATAGTCAGTTGCTGATAAACTGTTGTGTTTGTTTTTCCATCTAACTGTTTTGAAAGCTTTTCTTTTCTTTTTGGTGTTCTGTAGCTCCAGTTCTGGAGATATGTTTTTACTGTGTTTTGTTTATTCTGATCATATATATGGATCATATTTATATGATATATATGATATGCATTTCAATTTGCATAGATATTGGCTAACTGCCCTCCAAAACATCATGTCCATCCCACAGCTTCAAGAGAATCTAAAAGTAACAAATTTTTTGTATCTCTCATAACACTCTATTAAAAGTTTTATACAGTGATAGAGCTCTTACTTAACAGACAGGAGGCCCTGGGTTGGATACCCAGGACAAAAAAAAGCCAAATGAGCAAATGATGCTTGAAATTTCTTAGACATTAAATATTTAGAATGGTATAAACATAAAATCAATTAATGATCACTGAAACTGTAAGCTTGCATTAAGTGCCCTACTTGATCTATAGAGAAAACAGAGAACTAGTTGTTCAAAATAAAAGTCTCTGAGATGAATCAAATCAGTGAAAATTTGAGACCTGACCCTTTCCATCTTTAAGCTCGAGTTTCCTCATCTGTAAAATGGTATCATAATAACTTGTCTAATATGGCTGTTTTGAGGATTAAATAAGATAACATACAGAAAGGTCTTAGCATGGTGCCTGACACAGAGTGAATGGCATGAGACTAAAAATTTAAAATAATCCACATATGTCGTGATTGTTGCTCATTTTTATTTATAATTGATCCAAAAGTCTCACTAACCTCCACCTTCCTGGTTGGAGGGAAAGGGAAGAAGGGAGTGAAGTGCCCAGGAGTTGAACTAGCCAAGTAAAGGTACCTTAGTCGCTGCTGGCTAAACCTGTTTCTTTCGGGTTAACAGTCAATCTTTTATCTGACTCCATATCAGAGCTGTTTCGTCCTCCTTCCCCTTTTGACATTTCTAATGCATCCAGTTCCCCTAGGTCCCATAAGGTAAGCCATGTGCCCTCTTAGCACGAAGAGGGAGCCCTTGTATCCATAAGTGAGTCTCTCGGCAGGTTTTGGAATCCTTGTGGGACTCAGGGTCCTTGCTCAACTAAATACTGATGTACTGAGCACTGACATGCCCAGCCATTGAGGATATTTGCGGCTAGTGTTTACAGTATGAGGACTAATAATCTGTCCTTCTGGTTGGACTGGGGCCCAGTGACCCGAAAATACCTACCTGTGCATCCATTGGAGACTGTCTTCTTCAGACCTAGGGCAGAGCTGCCGGGTCACCTTCCTCTCACTTACTTCCTCATGGTTACCAAGTGGCAGGTCTCATTTGATTATCTTCAATTTTCTCAAAGGACATGTCAGGGAGGGACTTTTGGCTCTCTTCTAAACCATTAAGGGAAGATACTGGCTTTGTCCAATTAGACTATTGCTGAATTACTACAGTCATGACCAGAGAAAGGCTTCCACCATTAGATTTCATGAAAACCTTCCAGTGGGTGTAGCAGGGCATGCTGGGATATGTCTATAATCCCAGTTACTCAGGAGGCTGAATGAGGAAGGAGGATCACAAGTTTAAGTCCAGCCTGGGAAATTTAGCAAGATCCTGTCTCCAATATAAAATACAAATAAGAAGGGCTGGGACGTAGCTTAGTGATAGAGCACTTGCCTAACATGTGCAAGGCTCTCGGTTCCATTCCCAGTACCATAAAAATAAAAATTAAAAAATCTTCTTTAACCTAAAACTAATTCTTTCCCTTTGTTTCCCTAAGGCAATAAATACCTCCAAGTCTTAAAGTTAGGAAAATTTACAAGAGAAGGGAATAGATTACAGAGAACAATTTATTGGGGGAGGTATTTCTATATTATATCAATCATATTATCCTTTGGCAAATTTGAATGTCCTACCACCTCCTTCAATTTTAGACCAATTATAGAAAATCTAGAAGCTATTCCTTTTTTCATAGCTCAATACATAATATTTAATTTCTTTTATCACAAAATAGTAGACCTTAATACATTCTAGTGGTGTTGATGATAGAGTTGAACAAAAACAGAAAACTAGATTGGCAAGAATAAAGATTTTGGAGTACTGATGAATACTTGGAATCAATCTTCCAAAAGTTTTCTATTTTCAATTCTTTGACCAAAATAATGTGAGTTCAAGACTTCCAGACAAAATTATGAAACCTGAATGATGATCCTTTTGTTGGAGTCTCTACCACCGCATCACCATGTGAGTTTGGACATGTACTGCTCCAATTTAAGGTTTCCTCTTACATAAATCCAAGAAATTACTCTATTAATCAATAGAATTTTTTCTGAAAATACTCAGACAGTTTCTTGTTCTTAAATAGAGCAGTGAGCTGTATTTATCAAGGGTCACCTATTAACCTCTTATGGGATTAGACTGCATCACGGTGCTATTGTTGAACTTTTCACTCTTTAGGGTTTGGGTCATTAGAGTTGACCAACATGGAAAGAACCCCTCTATGACATGTCCATTCTAAGCACAGGAAAGAAATCACATGACTGAGATTGGCCAACTTGGAGATTTTGTGAAAACTAAACATATGTTTCTCTCCTGTTTTCTCCTCCTTCCTCTTCCTGCTGCTCCATGACCTTGCTTAATCAATTATTCTTTCATTGAGTCTGGAGATTCTCCCTCAAATAGGATTCTGTCCTAACTTACAAATGGATCTCACCATTTTGTTCTCTTGGAGTTCTCTACCTATCATCTTGGAATAAAAGTGTGAACTTCCTGCCTTTACTCCTCAGTGTGATGCAATCCAGCTTCTATTTATGCCGATGTACTGAAATTTGAAGTTGAGCAGTGACAGATTATTTTCCCAGACCAATCTTCCTTTTCTCCTTGTGCTTGATTGCATGCAGCATTTGCTCCCTGGCTGTCTCACCAGGTCTTAACTGGGTACTAGCCCTCTCCGCTGATGCCTCCCCAGGCATTTCTCAAGCCCCCAGCACTTGTCTTCACAGAGGTATCCTACAGATACTTCCAACTTGTATGTCTAAAACCCAATTCACAGTCCTCCATACTTCTCTTCCTTGACTTAAAATTCACTGAGCCTCTGAAGCTAGAAACCAGCTCCACCTTTTCTTCAGCTCCTCTATTGCAGTCAGCCAATTGGCCACCAAATCCTATTTCTCCTCCATAATCCACTGCCTTAGGTTAGGCCCTTGGCATTTCTTAAAATGACTCACCTGACTTTAATCCCCAATGTTATCTCTAGTCTAAACCTTGACGGGTGGCTAGAGTTATCACCATAAAAACAACAACAACAACAACAACAACAAAAAAAACCGTAATAAATCTAACAAGGATACCACCTTACACCTGAAATCTCCTCGTTACTTTCAGGGTAAATTCCAATCTCCTTAGCATGTTATACAAAACCCTTTACAACATCATCACCACCGACCTCCCCAGCCTAATCTTCCTAGGTTCCAGTCACATTGGACCCACTTATCATCCCCTAGAAGGATCAAGTTCAGTTGAACACCATGCCCTTGATTTCAGGCATGGGGTGTTCTCTTTGCATATTAATCACAAAGCAGAATGCCTGACAAACTGGAATCCTGCCTGGGTGGCTGGTTGTTTGAGAGAACATTAACTAAATGTTAAACAAAATAATTATGAAAGAAATCCCTACCTCAGAAAATTAACCTTTTTTGAGGGGAAGGGGAAGGAGACAAACAAGGCCTGCTGATCTGTCATTTTATCAGCCCTTTTCTAATTCAATCCAATTTATATCAGATATCAAAGGAGGAACATCTAACAAAACACTTTCCTCTCTTTCTATAGTTATCTTTACTCCATGGAGAAACAAATTGATGAGATCTTTGCAAACAAGAGCGTCATGCCTCATTGTTTTCAAAGATAATAATGAATGCATGAATTGTACCCGATAGGAAACTCCTAGGACTGTTGAAGTCAGTATAAGGTTTGAGGTTAGCTAAGTGGAGAAAGTCAGATCATATGAGTTCCTATATTTGTGAGTTAATTTAGAAACTATTCATAAGAGGAAGGGGGAAAAAAAAACCTGACCTCTTAAAACTTACAAGAAATTCTCACATTCATTATCATAATGGAAATTCCCAAGTTTCTTAAAAGTGCTCCTTTTGTTTTTTTCCTTCATCTTTGGTAACAAAAGCATCAGCCAGGAACTATTATGAAACTGAAGAAGAATCTGATGACATTGCCCAAATCCGTGATGACTTGTAACCATCAGGTTATCATGACAACAGTCAAATCATTCCCACAAAGGGCTCTGGCCCTCTCTCCCTTTGAGTAACCAACTTTTTAAACTTTTCTGATTTCTGTACTCAGTGCCATGGAGTTATGAATACTAATTATGAGATGTTAATATCCTATTGGTGGGCACAAATGTATAAGACCAGGTTTTCTTGGTAAAAAGATTAAACTAGTCTCAAGCATTCATCCATGTGTATTTTTTTATCTTAAGTAATCACTTATTTTGTGCTAGTTATTGGCACTAGAGATACAAATACAGGAGATTTGGTTTCTGAACATAAAGAGTTCATAGTCTGGTTTGTAGGATGAGAGGTTAACCTTGTGAAATGTGTCATAGAAGTAGCTTCAGGATGCAGAGCAGTGGCACAGAGGTCAGATGTGGAGGTGGGGGTGGGGAGGGGACTTCTTGAGACAGGCCACTGCTGAGGCGAATACATCCAACAAATGTCTATTATGCACCTATGTCAGGCATGGCTCCCAAAGACATTCTTACCCTTGTGAAGTGTACTTTCTAGAAGTATAACTGGAAAAAAAGATCAGGAGTTTGCCGGATGGACAATCTAAAAACAACAACAACAACATATCTTTCAAGATTAATTATATAATTAAAAACAAGCAGGTAGGCACAGGAAATTCAAGCTCACTGTGTAATCTGGAGCTTATACAAAAGCATGTCAAGAACACGTTGATATTTTCTGATTCTATATACAGAGGAGAAACTTCTGGGAACACAGCCAAGAATCTATTTCAGCTAGGGGGGGCCACACCATGAAAAAGACACAAACTCTCATGTCTATGCAGGCCCCAGGAACACATGTGCATACACACACAGGGATGAGTCAGTTCACATGGGGACTTTGCTCTGCCTGTCCCAGTCCTGACATCTGCTTTGTGACAATGCTCCACTGCAGAAGCCAGAACACAAGGAAGAGATTGAACTTAACCGCTATCCCCAAGAGTATATTTTTAGTTTCTTCCTAATCACAAAAGGGAGAGTAAACTTATATATGGTACTTTTTGAAGAGAAGGTATGCACTAATATGTGTTCCCCTTTTTTTCTCAAAGCAGTGATTATGCAGATTTGTTCAAATAAATTTAATTGACTGTTTCAAAGGACTCTTGAAAGAAGAAAAATCATAGCATCCACTTGCCTAGAATGATCCGTGACCTTGCCATTGAAAAATAGACTATTTTGATGTTTTTAAAGATACAAAGATGGGGATGTGAATGATAGCCCTCAGTCTCTCCCTCCCTTCCTTTCTCCTTTTCTGATCATTTCTTTATTAAATGCATAGTATATGTCAGGTATTTTAAAATTAGGGAATACAGGTATCTTGTAAAGGAAAGTAATGAGGGGGCCTATGATTCCAGATGATCACTGCTGATAGTTTGGTATATCCTCTTATAGATCTTTCCCTATACCTGTTTCTTATATATTAATAAATATACATGCATTTTCCTTTATAGAAGCATACTGAATTCTATTTTGCAACCACTGTTTAACATTCCATGAATGTTTCAAAACAATATGTATTGATCTACAGTACAGCTTTTATGAATGACATTTTTTTTTTTTTAAAGACACCTTATGGGGCTGGGGTTGTAGCTCAGTAGTAGAGCACTCACCTAGCATGTGGGAGGTACTGGGTTCGATCCTCAGCACCACATAAAAATAAATAAATAATATAAAGCCATTGTGTCCATCTACAATTAAATTTATGTATGTATTTTAAAAAGGCACTTATTGAGGTATGATTAACATGTAAAAATCCTGTATGTATTTAGCAAAAACCTCTTTACAAGTTTGGGGTAAATATGCACCTGTATATATAATATTAACAGAATACATTTGTGACATCAGAAAAAGAGCCTGTTTTGCCTCTGCTTTCACACCACAACTACCCACACAACAGACTTCTGTGGCCTTAAAAGGTATGTTGATTCTCCCCATCAGCAAGCAAGCGGGCAATTAATTCTGCAGCAAGGAACCCCAGCTGGGCATCCTCTAATCCAATTCAATTCTCACACTAGCCGGAAAGAGTGTCAGGTCCAACAGGTTGAGGGTTCAGTTCCTAACACTTGTCTTCTCTCTCTAGATGCCACTCACATACCTCAGGTTATTTCACCTGTATTTTGGACCCACAGACTATACACTGGGGTTCCCACAACCCCCTCCTGGGATTCAATTAATTTACTTGAGCAGCTCATAGAATTCAGAGAAACACACATTCCACTTTATTATAAAGGATAAGATAAAGCATAAAGGCAAAGAGATGAATAGGAGTAGGTACAGGGAAGGGCATGAAGCTTCCATGCCCTTTCCAGGTGTACCCACCTCCAGGAACCTCCGAATGTTCAGCTGTCAGAAGTTCTCTGAACTTTGTGTTTTAGTCAGCCTTTTCACTGCTGTGACTAAAAGACATGACAAGAACAATTTTAGAGGAGGAAGTTCATTTGTTGCCAAAGTTTCAGAGGTCCATAGGTGGCTGACCTCATTGCTCTTGGCCTGAGGTGAGGCAGAGCATCTGGCTGAAGAGTGTGGTGGAGGAAAGCTGCTCAGGACTTGACATCAGGAAGCAGAGAGGGACTTCTCCTCTCACTGAGGACAAAAGTCATGCCCCCACTGACCCACCTCCTCCAGCCACACCCTACCTGCCTACATTTAATCCCTATCAGGGGATTAATTCTCTGATTGGGTTTAGGCTCTCATAACCCAATCATTCCACCTCTAAACTTTCTTATATTTTCTCATACATGAGATTTTGAGGGATATCTCATATCTAAACCATAACACCTATATTTTTGGTGTTGTGTGTGTTTTCATTTTTTTTTTTTTTTTTTTTTTTTTGTGGTACTGAGGATTGAACCCAGGGTCTCACACATGCTAGACAAACACTGAGATACATACAACCCCGGCATGTTTTTAAAATTAAAAATTTTGAGACAGGATCTTGCTAAGTTGCCCAGGCTGACCTCAAACTTGAGATCCTCCTGCCTCGATTTTCTGAGTAGCTGGATTTATAGGTATGTGCCGCCATGCTTGATTTCCTTTTGGGTTTTTAAGGAGATTTAAATTGCATAGGCATGTTTGAAGCACGGACAAACATGTTGAAATTTGATTGGAATAAAGGAGTATGACCTAAGGCTAAGAAACTGGGTAGGGAAACCCAGCAAGATCTCTCTGCTTCAACTTTCTTCTTGGCCTCTCTGAGCAGCATTCCTCCCTCCAGGTTATGGGGCAGGACCCTTCCAGAATGAGGAGGGTCTTATGACCAACTAGCAAATGAAGTAGGTCAGAAAATTATTTTATAGTTAGCTTTGGAGAAGATTAGAATTTCTATGACCTCTGCTGGGGAAAGAGTTGTAGGCTAGGAACTCTGGGGGAAAAAATGTACTATGATACTATTTTGATTTAATTTGAAATGTGCTGAATTACAATGATTATTTTATTTCTTTAGTTCCCCTGTTGCTCATAGGAATTGTAAACATCCGCCTGACTCTAAATCTAGAAATATCAATCCAATGTAGATGAGTTAGAAAAGTTGAAAAAGTCAAGTAGATGTATATGTTAATTAAGATAATGTGAGCTGTGGAAACAAATAAACCTAGAAATCTCAAGGGCTTGAGTTTCTCATTTATGTAAAGACTCAAATGAGAGTTTCTTAATGACTGTGGGGTGGGGTTTGGACAGGGTGCTTTGCCTCACAAAGTCATTCAGAGACTAGGCCAGGAATATTCATAACATGTGACTTCCAGATCATCCTGCTACCGGCAGTAGCCAGCAGATGAAGAAAGAGAGATGGTAAAGAAGCCATACCCACCTTTTTGCAACCCATTCTGGGAAATGACTTGTGTCTTCCACTGGGAAAAATTAGTCCTGTGGTCTCATGGTGACACAGGAAGGCCTGGGAACCAAATGCCCTGCCTGAGAAGTCCCTTCCTGGCTAGGAACTACACAATGGGAAAGAAGCATGAATTTTTCACTGCAAGCGAACATATCATTTCTGCTACAATTTGTTTTCTGCTTCTGTGATATACTTTATAAAAGTAAAAGGGTTGTCATAAAGTGAATAATTGTTATGGACTGCATGTTTATATTCTTTCCTCTCCTGATTCATATATGGAAGCCTGAACTCTTGGGTGGGTTAGAAGGGGAACTTTTGGGGCAGTAGGTAGGTTACAGGGTGGAGCCCTCATGATGGGATTAGTACCCTTATTAGAAGAAACACTGAAAGATGATGCTGTCTCCCTCTCTGCTCACAAACACGTAAGAATACAGCAAGAGGATGAAAATCAGGAGACAGGTGCTCACCAGACACTGGATCTGCTGGCCCCTTGATCTTGGATTTGTTGCCCTAACAAATACACTAATGAAGTGTGAGATTTAAAATATGGGAGCCTATAGCAAGGAGTGTAGCTCTGTAGTAAAGCAAATGGTTGGCATTTGCAAAGCCCTGGATTCAATCTCCAGCACCAAAAAGTTGAAAAGGAATAATTTTAGAAACACGGCATAACATTGAGTGTATAGCAAATAAATCACAGCAAATTCTTAAAATTTAACTTTTCATTTTGGAATTTTAGATTTGTAGTTGCAAAGATAGCAGAGAGTTCCACACATGCTTTCCCTAGCTTCTCCTAAGGTTGATATCTTATATAACCATGATACATTTGTCAAATCTAGGAAACTAACAGACGAAATACCACTAATTAGATGACTTTACTCAAATCTCACCCATTTTTTCCTTTTTGTGTTCCAGGATCCAATCTGGGATACTATATTAGATATTACATTAAGTCCTTGTGTCACCTTACTTCCTTTCAACCTGTGACAGTTGCTTAGTCATTCTTTGCTTTTCATAACCCTGACACTTTTGAAGCCGCTGATGGGGTATTTTATAGAATGGCCCTCGATTTGGGTTTGTCTGATGTTTTCTTAGGATTAGATTAGGGTTATGGGTTTTAGGGGAAAATACCAGAGGAAAAGCAGATTTTCGTCACATCTTATTTAATATCTCATTATATCAATATGATTTATTATGGTGATGTTAACTCTGATCCATTTGTTATAGTGATATCTGCAGGATATCAATTACAATAATTGCTTGGAAATGCCATTACAATACTGGTGCTAATTGTTAAGTCATATATGGTATAAAAAATTGTGTAATGATTAGTTACTGAGATACTGAACTGTGCATTACTATTATTAGTAGTATTTTTCCATCCGAAAGAGTTTTTTGTTTGTTTTTATTGAGTCAGAATGTTGCCCATTTAAAGCCATCTCTGAAAGAGATTTTATGCTGCAGCTTAAGGAGAAACAGTACCCAGACTATTCTGAACTCTGCATTTTAAAGAGATGCTATTGCACTAGACCTGAAATAGTTCCTATTGCACTAGATCAGCTACTCGGAATACTGAGGCAGAAGGACTAGACTGGACAACTTAGTGGGATCTTGTCTCAAAATAAAATGAGTATAATGTGTTTTGATATGTCATATATACATGGAGTATAACTTCCCATCTTTGTGGTTGTCCATGATGTGGATATAAGAGGATTTATTATGTATTTCAAAAGTGAGCCAGGAATGGTAGCACACACCTATAATCCAAGCTATTCAAGAGGCTGAGGCAGGAGAATCAAAAGTTCAAGGCCAGCCCAGGCAACTTAAGTGTCTCAAAATAAAAAAGGACGGAGGACATAGCTCCATGATAAATCACTTCCCAGTGTGTACAAGGCCCTGTGTTCAATTCCTAATACCCCTGCACCTCAAAATATAATATTATTTAGAAAAATGAATTTATATTCAATTTTCTAGGAATATGGCCCACTGTGCAATTAGGTACCTTGTTTTTAATTTATTTTTGGGGAGTATCGGGGATTGAACCCAGGGGCACTCAACCACTGAGTCACATCCCCAGCCCTATTTTGTATTTTATTTAGAGACAGGGTCTCATTGAGTTGTGTCTCGCTTTTGCTGAGGCTGGCTTTGAACAAGTATCTTGACTTTAGAGACATAAAGAGAATATGATAAAATAGTTGTGGCTACACATA
The DNA here is from genome assembly GCF_001458135.2 of Marmota marmota marmota. Classification (NCBI taxonomy): domain Eukaryota; kingdom Metazoa; phylum Chordata; class Mammalia; order Rodentia; family Sciuridae; genus Marmota; species Marmota marmota. The sequence continues at coordinate 9,812,861 of NW_025999853.1, read as the reverse complement.
AGAGAAAATTCCCAAATAACATTGGCTATGAGTAAATGCAAATTTATTTCTCTTTCACATAAAAGCCTAGAGAGAGAGATAACCCCAACTTCCCCAGCAACATATGTGTGCGTGTATGTGTACACACACATATGTATGCATGTATATAATAATTTCTTCAAATTGCATATATACATCCATGCATAAATACATATACCTACATAAAATTACAGAAATAAGAACCATGTACTGTTTAAGCAGTTTCCTTCTGTAATTCTGGAGTTTGAGAATTTACCATGGTTACGTACCTTGGAGCCCCATAGACTAGAACTGGATTGAAAATTCTATACATCTATATGTTAGCTGCATGAACTTCAGTCTCAGTTTCTACTCATAACAAAGGGAGAATAATACTTGAGTGCTGATATGAGGACCAGTTAGAGGGAAGCACACTGCCTTTGGATCACCCAAGGAAGACTGACTTTATCCTTATAAGGTCACTCCATCCAGATCTTGAAGCAGCATTCCTTTTTTTGCCAGAGAAAGTCAGGAATCAGGCCAAGGGGAGAAGGTGACTTTTATTATATATTCTAAAGATACTCAGTCACATGCTTTTCCACATTTCCTCTTTTCTTCCCCAGCCCCATAATACTGGGGATTGAACCAGTGGCCTTGCTCATGCTAGGCAAGTACTCTACCACTGAGCCACATCCCTACCCTGCCCTTTTTTTTTTTTTTTTTTTTTTTTTTTTTGAGACAGGTTCTTGCTAAGTTGGGCTGGCCTCAAACTTTTGATCCTCTTTCCTTGACCTCCCAATTAGATGGGATTACTGGCATGCATCACTATGCCCAGCTTTCAGACTTCTGCATTTCTTAATGTCATAAACTTTACTATTCCAGGAAGAAGGAAGGTCTTTCAAGATCTATAATATGGGAAACTTTTAAAAGGAAAAGTGGCACTGTGCCTTCTCAGGGCTGCTTGATACCATATACTATGTACACATATATGATTATAGTTATGTAGCTACATAGGGATCCAGCATGACATGACTGTCATGGTCGTAATTACCATTTTGCCTGTCAGGTGACCCCTAGCAGGAACAAAGTCTTTTTGATGGTCAGCTGAGCATGTTAATAGTTTTTGGGAAAGCTCAGGTACACTCTGGTTATGGGCAACCTTTGTGTAGCAAAGCACATAAACCCTTTGCACTGGCATCAGGGTGCAGGGATTCTCCTTTGCTGTTGTCACCTAAGTCATGTTTCCATCCGTAAGCCCCTAACAAACTGCATTTTATGCAGTCCTGAATTTGTCTACATTTTTTTTTTTTTTGCTCTCTTTGCACTTTCTGTCTTGATGGACAGTTCTCACACACTAGGTTTCCCCGGAATAGCCCTATTCCAAATATATACATACATATATGTGTATATTATATATGTGTTTATTTTAAATAACAAAATATTATTGCCACTCATATTTATGCTAAAAGTAATTAGTAATCAGGCACAGTAGCTGTAATCCTAGCAATTCAGAAGCCTTGGCAAGATGATAAAAAGTTCAAGGCCAGCCTCTATAATTTAGCAAAAAATTCCTGTGTCAAAATAAAAAATAAAAAAACCTTGGGATATAGCTCAGTGGTAAAGCACCCCTAGGTTCAACCCCCAGCACCTGTCCCCAGTGTGATTAGATAAAACTATTTCCTAAATGAATTACTTATGTAACAGAAAGGCAAGATGAATCCCTTATGATGTCATAATTCCTTTGCCAAGGAAGAGTGTTGTTTGGGTGAATCAATAGTAAAGCAGGAAAGAAGAAAAGGGAGGGTTGAATAGAGAAGATGATGAGAGAATAGAATTGTTTTCAGAACACAGAGACCTGGGCAGAGATGTACACAGAACACCATGGATGACAGTTTTTGAAATTTTTAAAAAGACTTAATTTAAAGATTCTGCTTTATTCAGTGTGGTGGGTCTCTCAACTCCATTGTCACCTGATCTTCTGAAATACTAATGCATTCATGTTCCTATAATTTCCTTGCTATCTCCCTCAAAAAACAAAACAAAACAAATCCAAAAAGCCAAGTTTCTGTGAACTGGCCTCTTTTGCCCATTTCCTGCTTACACATATTTAGGTGCTTTCTCAGTCCCACAGAACAAGTAACTTTTAGTCTATTTTCTCCTGTTGTTTCTTTGGCATGGAATGCTCCTCTCACCGTAGGTTGCTATTTCTCTGATGTCATCTCCAGGAACTACCATCAGATCCTTCATCTGAGTGCTAGTCTCTGGTCCCAAGTTCTATGCATATCTCTATTTTATTTTTTATCCTATTCTATATAATTTCATGTTAGTTGGTAGATCTGTTTCCTATTCCCATGGTGCTATTTGGTCCTTCTTGGCCTATTCCCTAGCATAGCATGGCACCCAAGAAATGTTTATGTGGCTGAAATGAGCTCACATATGGTTACCTCTGAGCCAATGACTTCTGCCACTTACATGGGGCTCAGAAACCCTTAAAATCAGCATGCTAACAAGTGCCTCCAGAGTATGAATACGTTTTGCAGAGTCTGAGGAGTATCAGGTCAACATTATTCATCTTGGGTTAAGGCTCCAAACCTGGACTAATCCAGATCCATGAGAGGAGAAAGGAAAAAAATCGAAGGAAACAAATACTCCAAGTCGCTCTGGTGAGATGTGGACCTGTAGACAACACTCCAGGCCGCCAGGCTGAGCCAGAGCAGGATCCCATGCCCCCTGCCACTGCTACCCACCCTATACATGGCCTTGGTTTTCAGGTGCACACCATCCACGTGGGTGTCACACCCGCGCCGGGTGGCCTGGGGAACGTCACCAAACACCTCTGACGGGATCCCTATAGCAGCAGCAGCAGTAGTAGCAGTAGTAGCAGCAGCAGAAGCAGCAGTAGCAGCAGCGCGACCAGTTGGAGTGGGCGTCACCAAGCCATGGCCACCCTTTTCCCCGGGACAAAACCGCGGCGGAACCTCGGAGGGGAAGCCCTCGGGGTACCGGTGCGAAGTCCAGAGTCCCGGAAACCCCGAGGCAAGGAGGGGCGGGGAGGAATTAATCCATTTCTCCAGAGTTGCGCAAGAGCCCGGGCGGGCGGCCGGGGGTGGGACCACCCGGGCGGGCGTTCCAGCCGGCGTCCC
>NW_025999853.1:9771075-9809696 GCF_001458135.2 Marmota marmota marmota | reverse complement strand
ATCGCCGGGGCCCAGCACGCCGCTTGGGACTTCACGCGTTTCGCAACCACCCGCGCCCCACCCACCCCGGCCCGGCCGCCTTGCAGCCTGCCACCTCTTTTGGCTCTTCGCGCTTCTCTCCCTCCCGGGCCTGCCCAGGCCTTCCCGGAGCCTCGGGTCCCGCCACGAGTCGCAGTCCGAGACGTGGCCGCCGTCTAGCTGACTGGCAAGTGCGCGGCCGCCGCCTCCACGCAGCCCGGAGCAACCCCGCGTCCCGCCCCGCTGAGCGCAGCGCCCTCTCGGCGGCCGCGGCGCGATGCTGTGCTTTCTGAAGGGGATGGCCATCGTCCCCTTCCTCCTGGTGACCTGGTCGTCCGCCGCCTTCATCATCTCCTACGTGGTTGCTGTGCTCTCCGGGCACGTCAACCCCTTTCTCCCCTACATCAGGTGAGGAGCAGGGTGGACGACAGCGGCCAGGGAGCAGACAGGGATCCCAGGGCAGCGCTGCTGGTGGGGAGGGAAGACGGCCAGTCCACACCCAGCTGGGGGCATCTTGAGGTCGAAGTGAACCAGAAGGTGGCAACGCTGGCAATGCCTAGGGAAGCAAAGGGTGCTGCGCTGAGCGGTCTGTCTGTACCCTGAGCACTCAACACAGTAGCATCAGGATGGGGGTTTAGGACCGAACAGACCATAGAACTTTCAGTCGGGGTATGGAACTGAATTGTGATAAAAGGCTTCTCTGGTGAGACTGAAAGAAAGATAGGTCTTGACTGATGACCTTTATTTTAAAAGGTAGATCCAGGTATCTGCTAAGCAGCACACGTATTTCACTTCTGCTTGAGGACATCTCTCGAAATGGATGGACATCTCTCGAAATGGATATCTAGCCTCCTTTTCCATGCCCCTCCCCCTAAAAACTGGAGGTTTAAATAGATAATGAAACATCAATATGACACTGATGTCAATCCGTGCTAATAAATGATAGAAAAAACAATTCACATCCAGATCCGTGCCCTGGCCACAGCCACAAGATGCTGACTCCAGATCCCTGGGAGTCTGGTTTAAGTTCCCTTGGGAATTTAAGCCTAAGTCTGGTTTAAGACTCATCTGGACACTGGACCACCAAAGTTAGAGCCCGTAGATAGTCATCTCTTAACATCGCTTGCATTATTTTGCCATTTTATTTTTCCTGTATTTTGGCTTCCACCTTTCCTGAGGATCAGTGCTAGGGACAGTGGCTTGGTTCTCTTTATATGGCTTGGAGCTCTGTACCCCAAAGAGTAGGCATTCCTTAACTATTAGTATGATTCATCCTTATTTAAGTGGTGTGACCCCACTGGATCTGCATTGGTTAGTGAAGGGAAAATAAATTTGGGGACAGCCAAGAACTTATTATTACTTTAGGATAGAGAGGGCCTCTCCTTCTTTGTATCTTTTCTGTCTGGTAAACAATATTCTATGTGTTTTTTTGTTTGGTTGATTTTTTGTTTTGTTTTTGTTTTATGGAGAGGAAGGGGAAACAGGTGAGACAAGAGAGGACTAGGGTCTAAAGAAAGATGCAAGGAATGTACAGACAGGTACAACGGAGCACAGCAGCAAATCTCTAGGGTTGGCCATGGTATTGCCTTGCAAGAAGAAATGTTCTAAAGATTTAGGAGACCCCCCCCCCCAAGCTGGTCTTGTGCCCTGGAAGAAACCTGGGCTGGGTTTTTCATGGCACCTCTCAGTTCCAAGTGTTACCATCTCCCTTCTCTCATTTCTGAGACAGAATAGATTCCCTTCAACTTGCATAAAAATGAAGAGCTGTTAAAACAGCCGTGTTTGTCCTGAGTCTGAATATGAATAATATGATATGCACATGGGCCTGGCCTTGTGTAGTTATGACTAACATCCCCTCAAGGTAAACTCGGGGACAATCAGAAATGAGGAAATAAGGTGACAAAGTGAAATATTTGTGAGATGCTCATTCCAGTTAAGGGGTTTAAAATTTAACAAGGAAAATAGGCCTACAGGAAAAGCAGAATTTTAGGAGAAAAAGGCAAGAGATGGTCCCCTTACTGCCAGGAGCCATCAGCCAACAACAAAGTGTACCAACTGTGCCCATGTCTGTCTGGGGAGTTTGGGTTGTTTGCTGTCTGCTTATGTGAGCAGCTGGAGCACTGGCTTGCCCTGCCCCTTCTGGAAAACTTAACTGAAACAAGATAGGAACCAGACATCAAGAAATGGTGTAACATATTTATTCACTAACCCAGAATTTTTTTTTTTACCTTATCTCTTCTCCCTAAACCCCACGACCCCCTCAGCTCTCTCCCAACCTTCCTTATCTGTTATCACTGATCTTATGGCCTCTTCCTCCTCCTTTCCTCTACCCCCACTCCTTATACTTCCATCCATCCATGCTTTGCACTGGCTGACTGCCAGAATGTTCTTACTCCAGGTAGTGGCAGGCATTGTCCTTTACCTCCTCCTTTGTTCACATATTATCATCTTAGTGAGATCTGTTCTGATCACCCTGTTTAAAATTGCACCCTACATTCCTGATCCCCCATATGGTCGTATTTTTCTCCATAGCCCCTATCACCTGCTAAGAAATTATGTGCTTTAACTTATTCATTGTGTTTATTATCTGTCTTTCTCACTAAGATGTAAGATCTTTGAAAAGATCCTCAGTATGTGTGAAGTTATATTTCTTGAGCTCTTTACTCATCCTTGGTCAGGGCAGATCCCTGGGAAGCTCAATAAAGCCATTCAGTTTGGTGGTTGATCAGAGATTAGAGGTTCTCAGGGGGAGTCCCCTTTCCCATGCTAAAATTGTTCAGCCAAACCCATGCTCTGATGTTTTTAGCATACTCTAAAACTTTAAGTAAGAGTAAAAACCACCAGAAGAGGGGCTGGGGATGTAACTCAGTGGTAGAGCGCTTGCCCAGCATGTGTATGGCACTGAGTTTGATTCTCAGCCCCACATATAAATAATAAAGATCCATTGACAACTAAAAATAATATTTTTTTAAAAAGCACAAGAAGATCTCTTTCCAGAATGACATTCAAAGTCAGCTTCCTTATCAGATATTTGTCTCCGAATAACATTGTTATTCTTCAGTACATTGGATAAATCGGCAAATGACTTTTTGACACAGAAAGATGTTCAATTTCATGAAAAGAAACAAAAAATTCAAATTGAAACTCATTGGTGCCTTTTTTTCACCAACTGGACTGGTAGAAAATGCAAATGTCTGATAACACTACTGGTGAGACTTTGGGAAGACAGACTATCTCTTATATTGCTTTTGGGAATGTAAATTGATTTTAATCTCTGTAGAGGGACTTTAGCAAAAATCTATGGAAATGATATACACATACACATCCTTTGATGCAACAGCCCCTCTTTTGGAAATTTACCCTGCAGGGATACCTGCGCATCTGAAGAATGGCATATCTACAAGGTTGTTCACAACACTGATTACATTTATTTATTTTTTAATTTATTTTTACAGGGCTGGGGATTGAACCTAGGGCCTCATGCATGCTAGGCAAGTGCTCTGCCACTGGGCTACACACTCAGTCCAACACTGCTTTTAATAATGACAGACTGGAAGCCATGCAAATGTCCATAATAGAGAACTGACTAAATAAATACAGATTATCCAAAAATTACAATACCTCAAGTGAAATCTCTTGCTATTTAGCAGATTCACTTTAAATTTATGTGCTGATATGAAAAAAAAATCTCCAAGAATAATAATCATTAAATAGAAAGAAGTCAGATGCAGAACAAAATATTCTACCATTAGTCAGGAAAAAGGGAAAGAAAAATAATATGTGGTGTGTGTGTGTGTTAGCTTGTATAAAGAGACTGATAAGGATTGGGGTTGTAGCTCAGCAGTAGAGTGCATGCTTATCATGTACCAGGCCCGGGTTCAATCCCTAGTACCAAAAATTAAAAAATAAAAGAGACTAATAAAAGTGGTTTACTTGTGTGTGATGGAAGGTAGAAAAGATCAGTAAGATATTGTAAGGGTGATTATAAAGCTTTTCCCACCATCTCTTTGGGTATATATTCATTTTTAAGTCAAATGGATGGGTTTCCTATCAGAAAATTAAAAACACGGGATTCAAATACCCACTAAATTTAACAAATTAGAATAGCAAAAAGTGATATTTCTGTGTGCATTATGAAATTACTAATGCTAGGATGTCAAAATCAAGGGCAAATAAAAGTCAACCTTAAAAGATTAGTTTAGATTTTTACAAGGCCACACCTACATTCTGAAGCACAATCATGCTTAATTTTTATTTATTTTTTTTAGAGAGAGAGAGAGAATTTTTTAATATTTATTAGTTTTCGGCGGACACAACATCTTTGTTTGTATGTGGTGCTGAGGATCGAACCCGGGCCGCACGCATGCCAGGCGAGCCCGCTACCACTTGAGCCACATCCCCAGCCCAATGCTTAATTTTTAATAACCAAATCCTCTGTAAACAAATCCCTTGGGCTATCTGGTATCAGCTTACCAATTTCCTGCTGGTAGATCACTCTGTGTCTTCTTTGCCCTGTTTCTCTTTCTGTGACCCTTTTTTCTTAAAGTTTTGCCACTTCTAGATCCTAGCTTTGCTTTTTATTAGTACTTGTCTCCCTTCTTCTGCAAGTATGGTTTTGCTGGATGATTGTGGTCTGTTGGTGTTGTTCTTCCTCATGACCACAATCTTTGCTCAGTAATTGATAGAAGAAAACTGGGCCACTTAAAATTAAGCCACTTTAAAGGAGGACCAAAATTACATAGTAGATGAAGGAAAAGAGGTCAGGCCTTTGACTTCAAAAAAGAGACTAAAAATGAGGAAAGCATCTTTATAAATTAGTATTTTTTTAATGATCACATAATGTATCATTACAATTATGCACTAATTCTAATAATTAAGAAATGATTCAGATACTGTTTTTTTTAAGGGAATGATGAACAAATTTTTCATTATTGTTTGAGGACTGCATGATATAAAGTCCTTTTTTGGCATTTGGCTTTTGAAGGGGGGATAAGAAGTTGTTCATTTTTTTGCAAAAATATTTGAAGACTTCAATTTTTTTTCAATAGCCATCCTTAATCTAGTTCTTAAGGATATTGCATATTGTTTGTCATGAAAAATATATGGTTCAAGAGGGTAGAAATTTGGAGTTTGTTCACTCTTGGGTCTCCCATGTTGACATATGTAATTTCTGACATATGGTAGCTACATAGTGAATATTGGTTGAATGTTGATCAAAATAGGCCTGCTTTATTAACCTGGTCAGTTTCCTCCTCTTCAATTGTTAGCTGATTCTGTTAATTTGGTTGTGATTCCAGTCCTCCTCCCACATCACTTTGCTGACTTCTGAAATTTTTCATGTTTTATGAGATTTTCAATCTCATTTTGCAGTCTTTTCGTATCATTGAATATTTACAAAATTGATATTCACTCCCAGAGGGAACGTAATGTAGAGGTTAGGAGCAAGAGCTTTGAAGCAGACAAATTGGTTAGAATATAGCTCCAGCTGGTGCTCCAGCCGCAGAAAGTTAGACAAGTGACTTAACTTCTCCAACAGGAGAAATTACTTGACTTCTCTATAGATTAATAACAGTACCTAATAACAAATTCATGTATGAACTTAAAACTCATTAACATAATAAATTCTCTATAAGTATTTTCTATTAGTATTATCACTTTGATTGTAACTGTGTGATTTAATTCCACAGCAACTATTGACCCCTCAATGCAGAAAGAGAATTGTAATTTATGAAAAAGTTCAGTGGAATAATACTTAGGGAAGACTCAAAAGAAACAAGTTGTCTTCAAATTATAGTTGGTCCATTTAGGAGTGGATCTGACAAAAGCAAAGATTCAGAAAAATTGATTAAAACAAACTAGGAGGATCCTTCATTTAAGTTGCTGCAAGAGTATCTTTAATACTTCCCTCCACTTTAAAGAAAACAAATCTGGAAATGAGATGATTCCAAGAAGAGAGGTGGTTTATATACCAGGAAGACAGCTTTTTTTTTTTTGACAGCTTTGCTTTTTATTAGTACTTGTCTTCTTTCTTCTGCAAGTACAAGTGGCAAAACTTTAAGAGTAAGGGTCACTGAACATTGAGGATGAAAGAGACACAGGGCAAAGAAGTCAGCAGAGTGGTCTACCGGCAGGAAATTGCTAAGTTGATACCAGATAGCCTAAGGGATTTGGTTACAGAGGATTTGGTTATTAAAAATTAGAATTAGTGCATAATTGTGATTATACATTATGTGATTGTTAACAAAATACTAATTTATATACCTGTGCTCTTGTAATGGCCTTGGACCACATCAACTAGTGAAAAAAATGAATGTACATTTACATGCTTTAAGTTAAAACATTTGTGCTGTATAAGTATCCATATAATTTTTGATGACTTCTGCTTAAAAACAACTTTTTTGATGACTGAGATTACACCGAATTTCTGGGAGTGGTGATTTTTGCTTTCCTCTTTAACTGTCATAATGGAGAATAAATATTCAGATAGTGAGGTCACTGTGCCTAAAATCACTATTCTGACATGTGTTAATGACATCTTCAATCTTTACAGTTACTGTGACTATTACTTCATAGTATATCTACACCATGCAGTCATAAGGATAAAAATGTGGACATGTCATTTGAAACTTTTAGTTAGAAAAGTATCATCCTTGAAATCACAATTTATAATTTTTTCAAAAATGAAAAAAGGGAAAAAAGAAAAAAAAAAAACAGAAGATAAAAAAACATCCCCCCAATCTAAATAACAACCAGAGCAAAACTGTTGTGCCTTGTATTTATCTTTGATTCCAATCTTGGCAGTTGTTTAAAGAAAAATAATAAAATAATTTAGATTTGTTTTATTGTTTCAGAATATGTGGGGAATTGTAGTGTTGCCCTTTTTATCATCTTGTATGTCTTTCATTAATATTTGTCATGCCTTATCTAAAACTAAGTTTCAAACTGGAATGCCTTGGAGAACAGATACTTCTATAGAGGTTCTTTGGCCTAAATAATTAAGCATTTGTATCAAGTTTTATTTTGGTATCTAATCAGATTCTTAATCATAGCCCCTAAGAAGTAATGTGACTTTAATGCTGGACTTTGTTGATGTGCTCTAGTGTCTGCAATTTTTTTTTCTTTAAATCATAGCCTTATGATAAATTTTAAAAAAATCATTACCCAAATTAGTTAATTATAATTAAAACAAGAAAATTAGGGGCAAGGGCATAGCTCAGTGGTACAGCATATGCTTAGCATGCGAGAGGCCCTGGGTTCAATCTCCAGTAATAAATTTTAAAATAAAAAGAAAGAGGATCCCCAGTTTTTTCAGCCTGAAAATTAATTGTGGTGGAAGTAGTAGTGTTGCCTCTGAGCCAATCATGAACGTATAACTTCTTCTGTTGGATTTAAATTTTCCGCTCATTTGAGTGCATCAAATTCTCCTTCCCACTGAATTCAATTAAACTGTGAGAATTTTAAAATGTTATTCATATTTTCAAAAGGAATATATTATTGCTTAAAAATTTTGACTAATCCAGGACTGACAGCTTTCAAACAGAAGCACTTCATCTCAACTGAGACAGAGAGAGAGAGAGAGAGAGAGAGAGAGATCCATTAAAGTCCTCTTTACTTCACAATAACTGAATAATTGCATCTCAGTCCATCAAGAGCATGCACTAAAGAGTTACTGTAAGCCAAGGACCCCTTAATAATGGCTCCAGGATTAACAAGCTGCTACGAACCTAATTGTAGATACACAATACTGTAAACACACATAGAAATGACAATATGCTTAAAGAAGTGCAATATATATAGTAAAGCAGAAAAGAATTCCTAAGTTGTGTCCACTGACATTACTTGTCCATGCACATCCTGGCTTCCATCCACTATCTTTGTAGCAAGTTATTTGTAGCAATAACTACCTTGGGCAAGTTATTTTTCTAACACTGATTTCTTAATCTTTAAGGTGGCAATGCTAAGTATTTTATGATGTTGTGAAGATTAGCTAAGATGTGCCTGGCAGAGTGTAAGTGCTGAAATAAGGTCTGTTTCTATTTTTTCATTTGGTGGTACTCTGGACCTGTATAGTGCAAGGGAGGACTAGTTTCTAGAGATTCCTTTCAAAAGGCTTCTAAAACCTGACCACTTTCTACTTCCGTCTTTATTAGTTAGCCACACTAGTCTAAGCCACTGTCATCTCTTGACAAACTACTGAAACTAGTTTCTTAACGGTCTTCCTGGCCCAGCTTGCCAATCTATATTCTTTTCACAATATCCTTTAAAAATGTCAATCAACTTTACGTCACTTAGATGCTTTCAGTCCCTAACAGCTTCCCATCATGCTCAGAAGAGCATCGGGACTCCTTACTGTGACCTTTCCTCTATATGCCCTCAGATACAACCTTCCTCCTTGATCACTCCCCTCCAGCCACACCCACTTCCTTGCAGTTCCCTTAACACATTGCCTGTACACTTGGTTGTTGCCTGTGGTCTGCAAATTTCCTGGCTCCAATATTCTAATGCTCACACTCTTCATTCAGGTCTCCATGAAGGTCATTTTTGGGAATTACCCTGTCTCAAAAGGCAGATCACTTATCAGTCTCTGTTCTAGTATCTATTCTTCCCTCTTCACAGCACTCAACACCCCTACATCATAGGGTTTGCTTGTTTGAAATGGGGGTCTCTGTGTTGCCCAGGCTAGCCTCAAACTCCCTAGCTCAAACAATCCTCCTGCCTTAGCTTTCAAAATAGCTGGAACTGGGGCAAGCACCACTGTGCCTGGGCTAGATCATTGGTTTTTATTGCTGGTGTTCTCCCCACAATAATATAAATTACACCAAGGAAGAGTTTTTCCGTTTCACTTACCTCTGTATTCACCATGTCTACAAAATTACCTGTCATACAGAAGACATTCTGTAATTACATGTTGAATCAATGAAACTGTGAATTTTTTTTGTTAAGTACCAAGCTTTCTGAAGGTAGTAAACTTTGTTTTCATCTTGATATCTATGTCACCTAGCACAGTTCTGGACATGTAAGAGAAGCTGGATGATTTTTTTTTTTTTAAGTTTTATTGTATGAGTAAAAACAAGGAGAGAAGCCAAACTCCATAGTTCAAGAAAAGAGCAAGTTGTTTGTATTTGTGAGTAGGAAATTCTTTCTGAGTTTAAAAATAGTTGATATAGCTGCAGGGTATCTCCCATTCTAAGCTAGTCATTACCAACTAAAGCTGTCATAAATATATCACTAGTAATCATCGGTGTCTCATAAAATGTAATATGACTTTTTATTCCCATACTCATTCCTTTTATATATTTAAATATTGAGAAGATAAAGAAATTAATGATGTTTTACTGATTGCATTTAATTACTGATGCATTTAATTTTTTAGGTTCTAAATCTTGCTCAATCTTTCAAGCAGTGGACCTAGGATTTTAGAACATTCTAATAAACTTCAGTCTGAAGATACAAAGAATGTTGCAATTTGTCAGTATCTAAATCCTCCCAATAATCCCACATTTCAATTTCTCCAGATTTTGCAGTAATAGAATCACATGTATCTAATGTTTAAAAGAATAGCAGTTGTGGCTGGGTGAGGTGGCAACACATCTGTAATCCTAATAACTTGGGAGACTGAGGTAGGGGGATCAAAAGTTCAAGGCCAGCCTCAGCAATTTAGCAAGGCCCTAAGCAACCTAGCAAGACCCTGTCTCAAAATAAAAAATAAAAACTGTTGGGGATGCAGCTCAGCAATAAAGCACCCCTGGGTTAAATCCCTAGTACCAAACCAAACCAAACCAAACACCCTAGCAGTTGTCCAAGCTTGGGAAATTTCTATACTATCAGGTATTTTTCTTTGTTCTATTGTGCTCATTCCTTTGAGCATTAAGTAATAATGTACTACTGCTTTGACATCATAAATTAGTTTGGAGAAGGATCTTACATGAATTACTTGTAATTTTCCACAGTTGGCTTACCTTGTGGAAATGTAAATACGGGAAATGTAGACATAAATTGATTTCCCAGGCACAACATATCCTGAAACAACTGTGTACACATACCAGCCTCAACAGCTTCTAAAAAGTACAGGCAAAGGAATAATTGCTCTCCTCATCCCTGGTTCAGTTTCAGAAGCCCCTCCTTAAAAAGGCAGCCAGCCAGGTGGTCGGTGGGACTGGGGCAGGGCCAACCACACTGTTGCAACCATGGGATACAGAACAGTGTGTGGGAGCTGGGTGGAGTGACTACTTCTGCCAGATTGGGAAGCAACTGGTTTCGCCTTTCACTTTTTCTCCAGTTTCCTAAATCAAGCACCCAGGTACAGCTAAGCAACCCAATACAGTAGTTCCTTGGTATCTATTGGGGATTGGGTCCAGGACTCACTCTGGATACCAAATTTGGAGAGTACCGTAATCTGTGGACGCTCAAGTCCCTTGTATAAAATGATGGGTTATTTACACACAACCTGCACAATCCTCTAGTACACTTTAAATCATCTCTGGTTTACTCATTACCCCTGGAACATTGTATATGCTATGTAAATAGTTGTTATGCTGTAGCTTTCAGGAAATAACAACAAGGAAAAAAGTTTGTACATGTCCAGTACAAATGCAATTAAAAATATTTTGGGTTGGTCAAATCCACAGATAAACAGAACCCGCAGATAGATGGGCTGACTGTACTACAGTTCGGCCTTCACATGATGGCATCATTTAGCTTGAGCTTTAAAAAGTAAAAATGAGGCAACCCACAGGATCTCTTGGTTACCTGCTTGGTGTTATGCTTATTTGGATTCCAACATTAGCAGAAGATGTGACTCAGTGTTTACTAATTATGTAATACATAAGATCAGAAACCAACTTATAAGAACATTTTTCAGTAAGAGTTAAGAGCCCTACCATTTTTATTAATGGCAATGGACAACTAATACTGTTCTTAAGTGTTCTTAGATACTTAGGCGCGGTGGTGCACGCCTGTCATTCCAGCTGCTCAGGAGGCTGAAGCAGAAGGATCCTAAGTTCAAAGCCAGCCTGAGCAACTTAACTCAAAATTAAAAAAAATGAAGGCTAGGGATGTGGCTCAGTGGTTTAAGTATCCCTGGGTTTATATCCCAGCAACCCCCCCACCAAAAAAAAAAAAAGTTCTTAAAAGTCTCCACATTTCATTGTTGCTTGGAAAGTTTCAATGAAATATTCTGGAGCAAAATTTCAGCTAATGTAATTAGGGACCGTTTTGTTACTTAGTGGAAATAAACCCCAAACTTTCACCATTCTTACCTGATAGATTTGGGAATTTGTGATTCAGATTTGCCTAACAATATTTTGTTGATGAATGATGATGGTATCTAACATGATTTGTTGACAAATGAATTCATTTTATAGGGATTTGCACAGCCAAGTCAAAACTTTTGAAAAGATGGCTGTTTAACCATATAGCTGTTTATGAATTCAGTGCATGAGTATTTCCCCCAGTTCTTGTTATATTGACACTGCCTATGTTGTGTGCAAAGGTATAAGAATGTGAGCCCCTTGGTACTCATGCATTGATAGTGGACATTATAGACTTAGTGATGCTGGAAAAAAAAAAACAGATTTACCATGCTAATGTTTGTAAAAGAGGACTTACAATTACATTATGGTACTTGAGAAGGTGTAAATTCTTGCCTGGTTTATGTCTTCTAGCTATACAGCAAAGACATAATGACCCCTTTTCATTACTACAATGGTTCATTCCCAAGGTGTTCTGGAATCAGCTGATATTTACTCCAGGGAGACAATGGTGTGCATCTATTTCTACATGTTCAGTGACCTGCATTTTGGGAACCCACATTTTGACATGTTGGGTATATTTTCACCATGCAATTGGAAAATGCTAACAAATCAGACACCCTTCAGAGCTAACTGATAAACATCCACCAGCACATCAGTGTTTGTTCCGTGCCACCACTCACTCTAATGGCTTCACTGCCATTGGAGGCAAGGGAGTCAGGAATAGAGGCTGGGGAGTCAGGAGTTAGACATTCAAATTGGGATATAGATTCCTCTAAGTAGCTCATGACCTTGAACAAGTTACATAACCTTTCCAATACCCATTTTATTCCTTAGTAAAATGTAGTTGTTATAGGATCCCTATCAGGGATATGAAGATAAAATTATATCGTGTATGATAAGCACGTAACAGTGTCTGATACACACTTATTGTTCAGTAAGTGGTATACATTAGGTCAGTTTTTCCAGTACTAATATTCATTCAAACAATATGTATAGAAAGGCTATTTACAATGTGCTTTGTGTCCTACATGGATTTATTCATTCCTTCATTTATTTTTGGTACTGGGGATAGACTCAGGGCCTCACTCACCTACCTATCTTCCTAAGTATCCCATCATTCTTCCATTTTTCTTCCTTCACAAACAAACTCAGAGTCTTCTTCCCAGCACATTGCTGTCTCTCTTCTGTCCCTGGCACATGACTCTCTGAGGTGTGACAAATGTGTAACAAGAACTCCAGGATGACTCAACCTGGTAGCTGCTGCTTTTATATGCCTTGAGGCCAAGAGAGAAAAGCTTGACTTCCCAGAGTTAATCATCTAGCAAAAGTGCAGCCCAAGGTCACAGCCCTGCACTGCATCTCGCTTCCTGGGTGCCCGCTTGGTACCATGCTCAGAAGGGCATCTCACCCATGTGGAACTTTCTCCTTCAAACTTCCTGTATTGTGAAAAATGAGGAAAAGTGGGAATGTTCAGATTCTTACAGGGACAGGTGGCATTGAGACTGAAATAATTATGAATAAAAGTATTTGATGTAAGGGCGGTGGCTATTGACCTCTTTATGCTCCTCTTTGAATGTTAAGTGTTCTGCACACACAGGCTTCTCTTGGAATTCTTCAGCTACTTTGAAGTGTGTCTTTTCAATGTGATTGGTTTTTCAACACATAAATTTTGGAGCTATTTTTATATGTGGAAACACTCAAAATGGGTACAAGTTGTTTCAAATTGAGAGCTCTTTTCAGTTTTCCATTGGAAAAGTTCCTTATGAGGAACCTAAAAATATAAAAATTTTAAATTTGGCAATAAGGAATAGAAAATAGAACATGTCAAATGCTATTTCCCAAGTTATCTAATTAATCAAAAGACTGTACCTGAAAAAATATTTTATAGAGACTTTTTTGTTCAAATAACTTACCACAATATATTCTTAATATACCCCATTGTTTCAATAAAGCACTAGTTGTGATCACTAATATTGCCAAACTTTTCATCACTATGTCTTCAGAAGCATAAAATTTGTGCATAAACCCAGTCATTAAAAGATCAAAGTGTTTTTGTATTTAATATCTCAATAGTAAAATATTCAGTTTTTATTTTCAATATAAAATTCAATTCTTTACAAAGAATGAATGCATATCAAGTGTATGAGTTTCCATCATTTGAGAAACTGCAACACCACTCACTTTAAGCATTTCCCCTAGCTTTTTTGCTATGGAAAAAAATGTAATCTCTCAATGGTGAAAAAATAAATTTTAGGTTTTTCAGTGCTCAAATGAAAATACATTAGAACAAAATCAGTCCATACCCTCAGAATTCAATGTTGTTGAACATCCAAAAGAAACACAATATAAAATTTTTTAATTTGTTCTAATTAGTTATACATGACAGCAGAATGCATTTCAAATCATTCTACACAAATGGAGCACAACTTCTCATTCCTCTGGCTGTACATAGTACAAAGTCACACCACTCATGCAATCATACATGTACAAAGGGTAATAATGTTTGTCTCATTCCATTGTCCTTCCTATTCTTACACCTCTCCCCTCTTCTCACTCCCCTCCGCCTAATCCAAAGTTTTTCCATTCTTCCTTATCCTCCCCACTCCCCATTATGGATCAGCATTCACATATCAGAGAAAACACTTGGCTTTTGGTTTTTTGGGATTAGCTTACTTCACTTAGCATGATATTCTCCAACTCCATCCATTTATTTGCCAATGCCATAATTTCATTCTTCTTTAAGGCTGAGTAATATTTCGTTGTGTATATATACCACATTTTCTTTATCCATTCATCTGTTGAAGGGCATTTAGGTTCCATAGTTCAGCTATTGTGAATTGAGCTGTTATAAACATTGATGTGGCTGTATCACTGTAGAATGCTGATTTTAAGTCCTTTGGGTATAAACTGAGGAGTGGAATAGCTGGGTCAAATGGTGGTTCCATTTGGGAATCTCCATGCTGTTTTCCAGAGTGGTTGCACCAATTTGCATTTCCACCAGCAATGTATGTGTGTACTTTTCTCCCCACATCCTAGCCAACACTTATTGTTGCTTGTATTTTGATAATTGCCATTCTGACTGGAGTGAGATGAAATCTTAGAATTGTTTTGATTTGCATTTCTCTAATTGCTAGAGATGTACATTTTTCATATATTTGTTGATTGATTATATGTCTTTTCTGTGAAGTGTTTGTTCAGTTCATTTATTGATTGAGTTATTTGTGGATTTTTTTTTTTTTGGTGTTAAGTTTTTTGAGTTCTTTATATATCCCGGAGATTAGTGCTTTATTTGATGTGCAGGTGGTACAGATTTTCTCCCAATTCTGTAGTCGCTCTCTTCATGTTATTGGTTGTTTACTAAGAAGAATCTTTTTAGTTGGAATCCATCCCATTTATTGGTTCCTGATTTTTTTTCTTGGAAACACAATACAAAATTTGCCTATTACATACCCAGAGGGCTGAACCAAGCTTCTTTTTGATAATTTGCATATTTCTTTCCTAGTGATACAGGAACAACACCTCCAGAGAGTGGTATTTTTGGATTCATGATAAACTTCTCTGCATTTCTTGGTAAGTATCCAATTATTATGAATAAGTTAAAAATTTACAATCTTGGCAGGGGTTGTAGTTCAGAGGTAGAGCGTTTGCCTAGCATATGTGAGGCACTGGGTTTGCTCCTCAGCACCACATAAAAATAAAATAAAGATATTGTGTCCACCTACAACTAAAAAGTAAATGTTTAAAAAAATTTTGCAATTTTTGTATTTCTGGTGCATTACATTGCAGTGGGATTCATTATGCTATATTCATAAATGCACATAACAATTTGACCAATCTCATTCCCCAATATCTTCCCTTTCCCTCCCCAATTTGTATATTTTTTTAAAATTACAACCTTTGCAACTAGAATGTTGCCCTACATTGAGAAATTAAAACATGTAGAAATCCAAGATTATAACCTTGTTATAGAATTATTCTTCACTTTATTTAGCAGTTTGACACAGGGTTTGCTGTGGGTAGTTTTAAACCCCAAACTTCTGAGGTGGCTTTGAAATGCAATTTAGTTTTTAAAAACTGTGATGTATACTTGTGTAAGCCAATGCAGAAAAGACTGTTTCTCAAAGTGTGCTCACGTGAAAGGCAACTCACATGAAAACCATCTGGGTGCTGGTTTAGAGCGCTATTCCCTGGTTGTACTACAGATGCACTCATTCAGAACCCTTTAGAATGGGCCCAAGAATATGTGATGTGAATGAGCACTCAGGGCTGGAGGTGTGACTCAGTGGTAAAGCGCTTGCCAGCCAGGCACGAGGCCCTGGGTTTCATCCCCAGTACCCCCGGCCCTCCCCTCTAAAAAACACTGTAGGGGACTTGGATGCTCACTAAAGTTTGAGAACCACTGACCTGTTAAAGAAATGAGAAAGGTGAAACAAGGAATAGTTTGTCTCCAACACAAGTATGATTTTTCTTTTCAGTTCCTCAAAACCACCTGAGATGCATTTGATGGGATACAATCCTGTTGTGAGTCAATTAATGTAATATCACAACTACTTTTTGATGTAAAACTCAGTGTACTATAGGGGGATCTGAGTAGGTAGATGTAAGATGTAGAGATTTTTCTCTTAATCCTTTCATAATCCCCTACCCTGTGGAACAATCAGGTTGCCAAGGAACTGTGGTTAACCAGCACTTTCTGTCCCTCTCCATTGGTGCAGGTAAGAAGGGACAGAGGTACTGGAAACTCTGCTTGGTAACTGGGTATCTTTGTTCATGCCACTTGGTAGGGAGTATGTTTCGTCTTGTCACCCATTTGGGATCTTCTCCGATGGAATTGGAAGTAAACAAAGAGAAGTGGAAATGGGTGGGGGGTCTGTCAGTCTCAATCTCAGTCCCTTTTACACCATCCCTTGCCAAGAGTTCAGACTTAGAAGACTGAAATTATTTTGAAACAGCAAATGATAAATATGGCTTTTGCTTCTAGGCCATGCAGAAGCTGGCATGAATATATTTATTTAAAATAGTCTATGAGGGGCTGGGGATGTGGCTCAAGTGGTAGCGCGCTTGCCTGGCATGCGTGCAGCCCGGGTTCAAGCCTCAGCACCACATACAAACAAAGATGTTGTGTCCACTGAAAACTAAATAATAAAAAATATTAAAAAAAAAATAAATAAAATAAAATAGTCTATGAATATATAATATATACAATGATTTTTACCTTTATGTATAATTATAATACACAAATTTTTAAAAATGGTAGAGTATAGGAAGAGTATTGGGGGAGAGAAAAGGTAGTTACTGGTGAATGAGATTGACCAAATCATGCTCTGTGCTTATATGAAGATGTCAGGATGAATCCCACTATTATGTATAATTATAATCAATAAAAATAAAAGTTATGATGAATTATTAATTTTTAGCCTGCTTTTTAAAGTATAGCAAAATATTATAATCATCATTATGTCAATACATGCAAATCTACCTTATCCTTTTTGGGGGGATGGAGCACAGATACCAGGGATTAAACTCAGGAGCACTCGACCACTGAGCCACATCCCAGCCCTATTTTGTATTTTATTTAGAGACAGGGTCTCACTGAGTTGCTTAGTTTTATTTTATTTTTTTCTTTTGTTGAAGTTGGCTTTGAACTCATGCTCCTCCTGTCTTAGCCTCAGAGCCTCTGGGATTACAGGCATGCACCACTGTACCCGGTTACCTTATCCTTTTAACACATGACTAATATCTATCATGTGGATGTATGGTATTTAAATTTATTCAGTGTGTCTCCTATTGGTAAACACTTAGGCTCTTTCTCATATTTTGTAATTACAGTGTAGAAGTGAATGTCCTTTTAATCATATCTTTGTGTATTGAGGTGACTGTTTCTGTAAGCTTGCTGAGTTAAAGGGAATACATATCTAAAATTATGTTAGCTATCTATTTATCCCACAAATTCTCTCTCTTCTTCCTTTCTTCTTGTTTTCTTTATTTTTTAAAATTTGAGACAGTGTTTTGCTGATTTGCCCAGACTGGCCTCAATTTGTGTTCCTCCTGCCTCAGCCTGCAGAGTAGCTGGGATTATAGGTGTACACTATTGCACCCTGCCTCCAACGTTCACATTCTAAGCATCTCACACAAACCAGTTGCAATTAAAGAACTAATATAAAAAGCAAAAGTGCAAGAGAAGTTTAGTGTTTCCAAAAAAATCTTGGGATGAAAAAACTTATCTGAGCATACACAAAGCACAGATGCTAAATAAGAGTTAACAGATTTGAGTAGGTAAAAAAATGAAAACTTCTAAACAATGAAAGGTATCAGAAATGAAGTTAAAAGACAACAGATCAGAGGAAAATTTGTAATATTTATAGCAGATTTAGACTAGTGGACATAATGTGTAAAAAGCAACCACAAATTACAAATGAATAAACAAAACCAAGAGGAAAATGAGAAAAAAAAATTAAAACATGCAATTCTCAGAAGAAGAAATGAAAATGACTGGTAGATACAATGAAAATTGCTAAATCACAGTAATAACTAGGAAGATGCCAATTAAACCAACTGGTTGCCATTTTTTATTCATTAGATTGACAATAATTAAAAAGGCGAGTGTATACAAAATTGCTCTCCAGTTCTGCTGATGGGCGTATAAATTGTTACTGTCTTAGAGCAATCTGGAAGTGCTTCTGAGCATTTTAATTGTGTGTGGGTTTTTTTTTTCTTGACCCAGTAATAACTACTTCTAAGAACTGGCCTTTCAGAAATACCTGATAGAGTGCCCAAAGATTTATATCCAAAGATGTTTATTGAACACTGTTTATAACTGAAAAAACAGAGAAGCAATATAGAAATCCATTTGTAAAAGAATAATGAAATAAATATGGTATCTCATACTATAAGACCCTTCATAAATGACGAAGTAGATTTGTTTGTACTGACTTGGAAAAATCTCCAGGGTACATTGTTAAGTGAGAAGAGCAAGACGGAATAATACATATACTATAATGGCTTTTATGTGAAAAAATAACAACCACAATGGGGTGTGTATGTTTCTGTCTATTTATTCCATCACACTGGGGAGAAACTAAAATGGGGTGGGGGAAAGGACAGGGATGGGCAAATAGGGAGGCATTGCAATCAGGACTTATTTTGAGGTGGGTACTGGGGATCGAACTGAGGGTCTCATGCATGCTAGGCAAGTACTCTAGCGCTTACCTACAGTTATAGCCATAATCAGGACATTTTAACAAATGGTTAAAAACTGCTTCTAAGTTTTTCATTCCAAAAAAAAAAAAAAAAATCAAATCATGAAAATTTCATCAAAGTGCCTTTCTTTTTCAGGTGCAGCCACGATGTACACGAGATATAAAATAGTAGAGAAGCAAAATCAAACCAGCTATTTCGGCACTCCTGTTTTTAACTTGGTGTCCTTAGTTCTTGGATTGGTGGGATGTATCGGAATGGGCATTGTAGCAAATTTTCAGGTATGGTCTGTGGCTTTCTCGGTACTGGGGACAATGTGTGAGGAGAGAAGCAGGAACCCAAGCAGCACGCTTGTGCCAGGAGAGCTGTGAAATGGTTGATGAGTTTCCCAAAATTGGATGAGATTAATTTTTAGGAATAAATCTTTGACATTGGGACATTGGTCTTATCTGATCCTTGGGAGAGAAGGGGTACATGTTTGTACAATTAAGAGTGTGTGCTTCCAACAAATGCTATGGCCTTTGCATTGATCCATTTCATATTGGTGTGGTTTGATACAGGGAGAGCTACTTAGTCATCATATTGATTTTACTGAGTATGAAGATATTTATGTGTGCTTACCAATTCCACCATTCAGTAGACTCCATCTGGCATTCAAAGAGCAGCATCTGATCTCTTCCTTTTGCAGTCAAGGTTTGGTTAGTGGAGGTTAAGTCATTTGCTGGGATTATTTAGCTAATGAGTCTCAGAATCAAAATATGGCCCCCAGAGAAAATTAACTTCTATGCAGAGTCTACTTGATATATTCTCAATGTGTGAGGTATATGGAAAAAAACATCATTATTCTACTCTATGGATTTCTGCTCATATTATTTGTCTATGGAGACAATATTTAATATTTTAAGAATACTGGTTAAATTTCAAGTTACTACTACTACTGCTACTTATGCCCACCTCTAGGGATTGTTGCAAGGATTCCATCAGATAATCTACCACAGCCAGCAGTCTATACCTGGTGGCTATTGTGGTCATTATTGGTTCATCATCACAGGTTACCATTAAGATGGACCTGTGCTCTCCTTCACCTGTTGTCTCTGTGAGAGCAGAATGGCGTTACTCCAGGAGGACCTTGGCTTCTGCCTGGGGTACTTCTTTAACTGTCTTCCCATCAGGGGTGACCTTGTACAATGTTATTTTCACAAATAAAGATGGCAGCCTTCACTTCCAGCAGACTGCTAGAGCATGTGTCTGTACACTAAATAACCACAGTCCTCCACCTGTATGATCCGCTGTCCATTCAGTCTCTAGTGTCCTCTCCTGCATGAAGTCGGATCATCAAAAACAGAGTCCTCAGTGTAAAAGGCCCCCGGTGGGCCTCATAAAATCCCTTTCTCTGCACTTCTCATGGTGGGGGAGGTCATTATAATACTGTGCCCCAGGAAATTCACTCCTGTACTTACCAAAGGTTTATGGGGAAAGGCCCCCTTCCTTATATTATATCTTCAATATGACACAGACTAGTCCCTTTCCTTATATTATATCTTCAATAGGACACAGGCCATGGATAATCTCTCAGGTCTCAACTCATTTTAGTTTTTGGATGTTATAAATCATGTGATTATTAGTGTCTCCGTGTTGTTAATGGTGAGGCTAGAAAAGTGAGAGCCAAATCTGTAGTTCCCCTGAAGCAAGTGTATTAGGTTTCACAGGGGGGCATATTGTGCACTTAAATTTGCTTCTCAGAGCAGCACAGAGAGCTGCCGTGGTGGTGTGGATCATTTGTCATGTGACTTGGGCTTTTTATGGCATTTTCTTATGTTTTATATGATAGAGCATGTATTCTGTTTTTCATAACAACAAACATTTATTGGGATTCTTCTGCATGACAGACATATGTATGAAAAATCCCACACTGTAAATCATGCAATTCCAATAAAAGCCTTATAAGTGGGCACTCTTCCTTTCCCTATTTACAGATGATGAAATAGAGGCCCAGACAGGCTAATACTTGCCCAATATCCTATGAGCAATGTGTGGCAGAGGTGACCTTCGAATTGAAGCAATCTGTCCAGAACTGTGGAAAAGAGTTATTCTCAATGAAGAGTTATTTCAAATGAAGAAATTATCTGTGAGGAAAAACTAAGTATAATCAGATCTCCATCCCTAAATCTAACCAAGCTCAGCTTGAAAATAATCAGAAAAAAAATATCGCATTTGTTCTGAACTTAAACTTTTTTCTCATTATTACTTCCTAAAAAACACAGTATAACAACTATTTACACAGCATTTACATTGTATTAGGTATTATGGGCAATCTAAAGGATGACTAAATCAAGTATACAGGAGGATGTACAGAGGCTATATGCAAATACTATGCAAATTTACATGAGACTTGAGCATCTGTGGATTATGGTGTTTGATAGGGTTCCTGGAACCAATCTCCTGTGGATCCTGAGGGGTGACTGTTTATAGCACATATCTCTACCATCAGAAAACATGATTAAAAAAGAAAAAGTCAAAAAGGGGTGGCTTGGAATGATATAAACTGTGGAATCCAGTGTGGGTCTGAATTATTTGGGAGGGGTACCATGTACTTACATTATTTCATCTTTTGAATAACTCAGCACCACATAAGGCATACAGATGTCATTTTTTAAACCATAAAGGGCAGGCTTTAGAAAGAAAACTTAGATGGTTAGATAATCGAATTTTTGATTATTTTTAAGGCTTCCATGAAGTTATCAAATGTTTATAGAGACCGAAAATAGAATTTTTTTTAACAGTCCCTGGGAACAAAGTATTTGCCTTGGCAGTGTTCCCATAAGTGCATCTTTACGACTTCCTTGTTTGATATCCTGTAATTCATTTCTAGCATGCCATCAGCAGGCCGACTTGAGCTGCTACCTCGAGAAGAATTTGAGTTGAGAGGCCAAGAGAGAGCGTGACTGGTTCTCGTGGTTTTTCTTGAGTCGTAATAATCACATTTATGAGAAGCTCACAGATAACTCTTTCTGTGAGTGGGTGGGTGGAATGCCTGCTTTTGAGGGTATCCTCACTAATTTCTGTCAATACTTTATTCTCCCTTCAGAAGTTTCCTTTTGAAATTCTGTCATTTGAGACGGAATGGGGCATTGTGTTAAATATGAAATAAGCAAGACACATAAAAGACAGATAACAGAAGATCTCACTTATAGGTGGAATCTAACAGTCGAAGCAGAGAGTAGAACAGTACCAGGGGCTGGGAACAGTGAGGTTAAATGGTACAAAGTTTCAGACAGGATGAATGAGATTTATTGTATATAGCATGATGGCTAACATTAATAATTATGAATATTTCAAAATTGTTAAAGCACCAGATTTTATAAGTTCTGACTATAAAAATAACTGTGAAGTCATGAATATGTTAATCTGCTTGATTCAATCATTCCACATTGTAAATATATAAAAATATACAAAATCCTATAAATATATATAATTATTACTTGTAGATTAAAAATAAAATTAAAAAAAGAATTGTTCTTTTTAGAAAAGAACATTTTCAAGGTATAGCCCTGTTGGGTCTAGTATTCTCTATGTTTTACTATCTTTTCTTTTTTCTTTTTTTTTTTTCCCCCTCCAGGAATTGGGAATTGAATCCATGGGCACTTCACCACAGAGCTACTTCCCCAACCCCCTTTAAAATTTTTTTTTTTTTAGTTATAGATGGATACATTTATTTGTTTGTTTATTTGTTTATCTATTTATATGTGGTGCTGAGGATTGAACCCAGTTCCTCAAACGTGCTAGGCAAGTGCTAGACCACTGAACTGCAACCACAGCATCTCCCCAACCCTTTTTAATTTTTATTTTGAGACAGGGTCTTGCTAAATTGCTAAATTTTTAATTTTCACTTTGAGACAAGGGGTCACTAAGTTGCCCAGGCTAGCCTCAAATTTGAGACCTTCCTGTTCAACTGAGATTACAGAAGTGCACCATGGTACCTGGCTCTATGTTTTGCTATCTTTTAAATTTGCAAGAGTTTCTAAAAAGTTGTCTAAAAAAGATGCTACGTTTTTATCTCATCCTTTACCCAGAATTCATATATGACCTAAGAATCCTTTCCCTTCTAAAAGACATCACTATAGAGACAGTTCCTGCTGAGTCTAGGGCCTTTGGGTCTGATAACATCAGTGTTAATATAGAGTTATGCAATTTGTGGATTAAGATTGTAATGGACATGTTGAATTGGCTGGGGCTAAGGAAGGAAATTCCCTGACAGTATTTATGAAAGGAAATAAAGGATACCAATTCAAGATGTTGATTTACTTCGCATGAAAAGGAAAGTAAGAATGGAAAGTACCAGAATTCTCAGATTATTCCTGAAACTGACTCATTAGCTGCAGATGCTTTGCCTTTTATTTCTTGTCAACCAAATGTGCCTAACATTCAGGGGAAGAAAGTAATTTATTTTGATTCTTTTTTATTAAAATTATTTTTAATTGTATTTAAAATATACACAAAATTTACCATCTTAACCTTTTTTTGGCATATTTTTTGGTATTTCCCTGAATTCTTTATATACTTAAAAGTTTATACTCATTTTAAAAGGCATAAAATGTATTTTATTTTTTGTGTATAACATTCCTGAATCTGTATTCTCATGCTAAGTGTTCTAGGTACTCAAAATCCATATTTAGTAAATGAATAATTAATATATGACAAAGTATTAATGCAGTCTGGGTTTTTTCCTTTTGTTTTGTTTTGGTACCAGGGATTGAACTCAGGGGCACTCGACCACCGAGTCACGTCCCCAGCCCCATTTTGTATTTTATTTAGAGACAGGGTCTCACCGAGTTGCTTGCCCCTCCAGGTTGCTGAGGCTGGCTTTGAACTTGAGATCCTCCTGTCTCAGCCTCCTACATCACTGGGATTACAGGCATGTGTCACCGCGCCCAGCTTGCAGTCCTGGGGATTGAATCCTCGGGCCTTGAATCCTCGGGCCTTGTACATGCTAGGCAAGTGCTCTTCCACTGAGCGACATCCCCTGCTCTAAATGATATTTTTGTATGAGATGTGTCATATAGTCTTCTCCACAAACCTGTGAGGCAGGAATGATTACGCCCATTTTATAGATACAGAGATTGAGGTTGTAAGGGTCAAAGTCCATTACCTCCAAGGTAAACATTGTTCCTTCCTTGTTCCACATGCCCAGGTTTGCTAGGGAACAACCCAGTTGTTGGCATTTATTTTGCAATTGGTACTCTTCTGGAAGCAGCCACATTTTCCAAGGACGAGTGCATCTGTGACGAACAGTGGCTTGGAGCATCGGGAGTGACTGAGAATTCAAAGCTTAATGCTGGCAGTCTCATACAAGTTGTTACACATCTGTGATTTTCTCTCCAGGAGTTAGCTGTGCCCGTGGTCCACGACGGGGGCGCCCTTCTGGCTTTTGTCTGTGGTGTGGTGTACACGCTCCTGCAATCCATCATCTCTTACAAATCGTGTCCACAGTGGAACAGCCTCTTGACATGCCACATACGCATGGCCATCTCTGCTGTTTCCTGTGCAGCTGTTGTCCCCAGTATCCTTTTCACATTTGTCAGTTGCTAGAGCAAAAAAAAAAAAAAAAAAAAAAAAAAAAAATTAATGGCATTTATTAAAGTATGGTAAGGAGGACTTCGTTTTAGGCCATAGTGATAGGTGGAGACCACTGCACATCTTGCAGGGGAGAGAGACTGGGCTGAACTCCCAATACAGCTTTGGCAAGTGGGAATTTTTAGCCAAAGAAGCAGGGCAGGGTCAGAGGTAGCAGTGGGGGATGCTGGCTTAACTAATTCTTCTCTTTTTAAAAAAAATTATTTTCAGTACTGGGGATTGATCTCAAGGATGCTGTACCACTGAGCTACATCCCCAGCCCTTTTTATTTTATTTTGAGACAGGGTCTCACTATGTTGCTCAGGCTGGACTTGAACTTGTGATGCTCCTGCCTCGGCCTTTCGAGTCACTGGAATTACAGGCGTGTGTCATTGTGCTGGGCTAAAACTGGATTTTAGAATGAAGTGTCCAGATGGACTTGGGAGAAGTTTCAGGAGTTCAAAGTTTGGCCAAGAAAAGAATCTTTGTTATAGTGTCCTAGCAAGTTTGACACCCTCTCCAAAGGCATGAAAAAAAAAAAAATCAAAGGATAAAACCAAGTTTCCACATTCTTCAGAACAACAAACAGGAGAAAACTGTAAATCATTAAGAAAACATCTCAACTTGGTCTGGTTAGATCAAACGAATCTTTTGGGGGGGAAATGGTGTGAAAGGGGAATGGAACAATGTAGGAACACTTCAGTCTCTATTTACTTTCCTTTCCACAGTCTAGTTTCATGAGCCATTTGAAAATATTTAGTTTTCTTTGTAGTGCTTGGCTGAAGATACCAAATATTGATATTGAACTTAAAGCAATAGTCCTGTGAAGTCCCAAGTGTTCACACTGAGATGTTGAAAAAACCATCACTGATTAAGTCAATTAAAAGGTAGTTAGTCTTTTTGTAGTTCAAAATAAAATTCATTTTCTAATTCAGCAATGTGAAAAAAATTATATGAATTTGTCATGATTATATATTCTGATTTAGAGGAAATGAAACTTTGTCCTTTTTTTTTCTTTTTCTCTCTTCTCTTCTTTAATGAAGTTTTTTTTTTTTTAATTTTAATATTTATTTTTAGTTTTTCGGTGGACACAACATCTTTGTTTGTATGTGGTGCTGAGGATCGAACCCGGGCTGCACGCATGCCAGGCGAGCGCGCTACCGCTTGAGCCACATCCCCAGCCCCTTTAATGAAGTTTTTAACCAAGAAAATTAAAAAACTGTGGTCTTTAAGGTGTGAAGCATCTTTAAAAATACCAACTGTGGTCATATTAAAGAATGCTACAGTGTTCTTAAAAGTGATGATTAATGTCAAATTGTAGAAAAATTGAAACTATTTAATAAGTGGCAATTTCATTAGTTTGGTTTGGGTTATGGTATAAAGTAGGTAAGCTTGAGAACGCATTTTGAATACATCATGTGTGTTTCTACACATTGAGATTTGTATTTTTCTTTTAAAATAGAAGTTATACAAAATAAGAAGTCTATTTTTTTTTAAATCTTAAGGAAATCTCTATTTTTTTTTAAATCTTAAGGAAATCTTTTTCTTTCTCTCTCTCTTTCTTTCTTTTCTTTTTTTTTTTTTTTTTTGGTACTGGGGATTGAATCCAGAGGGATTACACCTCTGAGGCACATTCCCAGCCCTTTTTTTATTTTTTATTTTGAGATAGGTATCACTAAGTTGCTGAGGCTGGCTTTGAACTTACAGTCCTCCTGCCTCAGCTTCCCAAGTCACCCACATTACAGGTATGTGCCATCACACCCAGCTATGGAAGGAAATTTTTAATTACAAAATTTCCAAGCACAGGACCTACTCTCTAATCCTGAGAAATTTACCAGTTGTTTTATTCCTAAGATAATGCCTTCTCAATTTCCTAGTCTTTTTATGGGTCGAAGATGCTCATGCTTTCTCATTAAATATATCTCCTTGAAACTGGCAGCTTGTGTTGTAAAATGTATAGTGTTTATAGTGTGTGCACTATAGGGTATACATAGTGCTAAAAGCAGATTCTTGGTATAAAATCTTTCCTTGCTTCCAACTTTTAGACACAGATCCCCAGATATTAAAATCATAGAATTTTTAGCAAAATAAACATTTCAGACCTCAAGAGTTTTCTAAAGTAATAGATTTCATTCTAGAAGGCTCTTGCAGCCCCAAACAGAAGTGGTTATGTCCCTGGAGCAAATTAACTAAAATGAATTTTTATCATATGAAAAAGTCTATGTCTTCAACTTCAGCATGGTAATAATATTTCCTTACAAAGGATTCAAAGCATCTTCAAAATGCCCGCTTTCTTCTTCCTGGGTCATTCTTGTGAAATGAAACTGAGGCTCTGAATGAGAACACTCATTTAGAGTCACACTTCTGGACTTTTCCTGCTGAATTGTTCATCTTGCACTGACCTCTAATGCTTTCGAAAGCCTTCACGATCACTAGCAGAATAAAGTCCAGATTCCTTTGCAGGAAGCACATGATCTGATCATGAGCTACTATTTCTCCAACTTCATGTTACACTTTGTCCCCTAAGCCTGGCTGTTTCTTGTTCTCTTTTTGCCCACGCTCTTCTCCTGCACTGGATTATCCTTTTTCACCTTTTCTGTTTTGCTGGGGTTTCTTTCCCCTCGCTCCCAAGCCAGTGCAGTACCTGGTGTACTGAAGATGAAACTAAAGAACAAATAAACAAAATAATTAGTAGCTGTTAAACAATTGCACACAGAGGTATGGTAATGAAATGATAAATCTTTGATGCTCTCAATTTTTTATTTTGAGAAACTGGGAAGTGTTAAGTATTGCAAAATATGAAGACGAGACATAGAGAGGATGTGCTGACTCTGAATTCAGAGAAGGCCGTAAATTTGCATTGACTCAGTGCTTTGAAGTCCTAATTTTTGGTAGATTCCATAGAGCTTTCTGTTCCTTTAGCTTTTTTTTTTTTTTTGCCTTTATTTTTGGCATTGGAGATTGAACCTAGGGGTGTTCTACCATTGAACCACATCCCCAGCCTCCTTTTTTTTTATATTTATTTTTTGAGACAGGGCCTCACTAACTCGCTGAGACTGACTTTGAACTTGCAATCCTCCTGCCTCAGCCTCCTGAGCACCTGGGATCACAGGTGTACCACCACCATGCCCAGCTCTATTTTACCCTCTAAATTTGATCACCACCTTTTGTACAGATAGTAGTGTGGAGGGAGGGCAGGAGCCTGGGCCCCTGGCCTTATAAGGCTTGGCCTGAAAGTCTGAAGTAGGCTGAATGTCTTTGATTTGGAAACTGTGTCAAGAGAAAGGGCTGCACTTATACCCAGTTATGCAACAGAGGTCTGTTTTTAACAGGTGGCAGTTTGAATTTTTGTAGCTTATTTTTGCATATAAAATGTTAAATTTTCCTTACAGCTGTTACCTTGAGAATAATATTTTTAGGGAAGATGTATTTTTATTTACTTAGTAAGTACTCAAAAAGGACCCATCTTGGACTGTCCTGTCAGCCATTTTGACCAGCTTTCAACAGCCAATTTAAGTGGGAACACCAACAAACACTGGGGGTCAAACTGCAAATTAAAATTCTGCTACATGTAACTGAAAAAGTATCACTAAGGTATGACTGCATTTCTGTTGTAATTTAGCTACTATCATATTAGAAGGTCTGAGATTACCAGAAATCAATAGAAACTGGTTTGATTGTAGCAATGTTGTTATTAATATCTTAACACCATGTAATGATTCTACTAGAATTGTCTTAGTATTATAGAACCATTTTTTTTTCTTCTGTAGTTTCCTTAACAATGTTCTCTTTTTAAAAAGTGATTGCCTGTGCTTCACTAATTTCTATAACCAAACTGGAGTGGAATCCAAAAGAAAAGGTAACATTTAAGTTGTTCTCAAGATGATGTTGATCCTGTTTATGAGAGATTGTGGCTGGCCGAATCCTAGGAAGGATCACTGTCATTTCTTAGAACAGGTTGCAAAATGTGGGGTAAATGTGTCATGTAATCAACTTACTGCTCAATTACTTGACAATGTGTGTGTTGTAAATAGCTTCAAAAGACAAAATTACAACAAATTTAGTTATACATCTAACTGGCTTTTATTTGAAATTCCTGAATCTGAGGCAGGGTCCATTCTATAAAATAGAATGAAAGCTCCATGAAGCAGCGACACAGTAGGTTTTGTAAAGTGGGAACAAGGAAACAGAACAATGGGGAAAGTTTGATTGGCTCACATGGGGCTACTTCACATTATTTTTTAAGCAGAAGAGACTTCTTTATTACACAGGCTCAGGTAAATGGAAATCTCCTGTCTTCAGGAAAAAAATTCTCAGTTTGGGGCTCTATCTGCTCTCTTGAAGTTTCAGGTGGATTATGTGGCACTTAGCATAAGTGACTCCATTTTGGTTTGGTCTGATCTGTTGGGGGCCTAGTGTAGGAGCTTAGGCCTCCCATAACTTTTGCTTAACATTAGTTATTGGGATAATCCCAAATGGTTCCTGAAATTATTTTCAAAATTTAGAATTCCTTATTTCTTTCTTACACACTTCAACCTTTAGGGCTTAGTAAGAGATTGGAACTTAAAGGGTAGGAGACAATGTGAATGAAGGTTTATGGAGGTCGGATAAAGTGCAGAATGTTCATCAGAGAGGACAAGACAAGATTCAGGGTAGTGGACAGTTCACTTCAGGACACAGTGACAATTAATATAATCAGGGGTAACTTTGCAAGGAAGCAGTGACTTTTGGAGGCTGACAGAGGTTCAACTTGACTAAGTTGGCCAGACTAAGCTTTTTGAAGACCTTCTGATCAGGAAAGGAAATTGAGTGAGTATTATTGGACAAATATTAGGTAGAAGCAACATCTGGGGCAGATTTGAGAGAGAGTTTGGCATTAGCAGGACCAGAAGCAGACAGTTCTACTAGTTGAGATTCAAATCAAGATGAACCTCAGTTGGAAATGATAGGATAAAAATATTGGATGAGCACTTGCACATGGCTAACTTGAGAATGAAGAGACATGATGAATCAAAAATGATTTCCAAGACTTTATTTTGGATGAACCAAATAATTTATTTCCATGACCACAGAGATACAGTCTTTATCAGGGATAAATGATTTCACAGGCAGAAGTGGATGTGTTTGGTTTTGCAGCCACTGGCGTCTGAGGCTACAGGGAAAAATCAAGGCTGAATGTCCAGTTAAAAGTGTGAAGCTAGATCTCTGGTAGGGTCAAGAGCCCTCATGGCATAGAATAGAGTGACCAATAATTTCCAAACCAAATATCAGAACACCTGTACCCAAGTATGTGAAATTGAGATCACCCCATGCCATGAAACTATTATGATAGTGCTTCATCCAGATGTGGTATAGGAGATTGAATGAATGATGCCCCAGGACAAAAGGGATTTAGTGAGAGAACAGCAGTAGATTGTTTTCCAAAGGGCAGGTGAAGGACTGTACCCAGAAAAAAAGAAGTAAAAAGAAGAGTCATGAATCAAGAAGCGAATCAGTCATGAATCAGAACTGGGCAATACTGGGCTGACTTCACTGACCAAGTCCCTATTGCTAGCAAGACTGTGCTGAGGGATGCTGGGGTGGGGATGGTCAGCTATAGGGTGGCAGGTCCCCAAGGAAGCCTATAGTTTAGTGGGGGCAAACAACCAGTTGTCCACTGCCAAATTTGGTTCTTTGAAACATGAATTCTCACTATGAAATGAGAAGAAGATATATTACCCCAGAGAGCAAGAGGAGGGCATTTTTTCAAAAGAAAGGGAAATGATTAATCATGGTAGATGGAGCTGAACAGCCTTTAGGAATGGAACGAGATCCCTGAATTTGGGCAACGAAGGGTGGTTCACTCATTCAGCTATCAACATATGTTTGCTGGGGAAAAATGCGGTGGTTGGCTAGAGGGGATAGCTGGGTCAGAGGAAGGGTTCCCCAAGACAGAGGATACTAGCTCTCCATCGAGGTTGCTGATGGGACTGAAGATGGTGGTAAGAAAGAGAATAATCCAGACAAGAATTCAAAAAACACTTCCTTTGAATATGACAGGACGATATCCAGATTATCCAAGAGGTTAGACCTAGAAAAAGGCAACTTTTTTTTCTGAATGGGGGAAATAAGTTCCTATCCAAAGGGTCTTAGGCTCCTCTTTCCACTGGGGAACGTCCTCCTGACAAGACACCAAACAGCAGAGCAGGCCCAGGTGTACTTTACTATTAGACCACCGGGGGGCGACCTTCCACCACAAGTCAAGGGCTCCACAAAGCATATCCCCAGGTCTCTGAAAATCTGTCACCTTCCATTTGCTATCTAAAAGTGTGAAAAGTACCTGATTTTCTATTCAGTCTATAAATTTCTGTGCCACTTTGGTGTTTCCTTCTGTTTCTAGTATCAATGGCTGCAAAATCAGAAAACAAACAGCAACATAAACCTCTTTACATTAATTACCTGAAAAGAATAATCATTTTAGGTACTGCCCCAGATTTCTGTATAGTATTTTAGAGCTTTCACTGCATACCTATGTGCATGGGCTTACTCGGTAGGGAGGGTGAGAAATATGTCCTTGTTTCATCCCACTGAGCGAGGAGTTCAGAGCTTGGCCTGTGTTCACATTTGGATGAAGCCACTCCACGGAACTTGTATTAATATGATGCTGAAGACATCCCCCGTACCCTCTGCCATTGTGTCTCTGTTTGTTTTTTCTTTTCAAAGTCAAGATTTTAATATGTTTTCCTTCACGTCAATGTCCTCTCCCACCCCTTTTTATGCCTCCTTTTAATAAGCCATCTTCATTGTCCAGGGATGATATGGGATAGGACATGTCCCCTGCTGCTGGCATCAAAAAGAGGAAGCCTCTGTTCTCCACTCCTAATGCAGGCTGGCCAGGTTCTCCCCAGTGTGCCCTGGAATGAGAACAATGGATGGATGTGTCCCTGGAGACAGCCAAAAGTGATGTCTGCTCGAGTTTGATAAATCTGTTAAATCTTTATGGGATGAAAACAGGGTCAAGGAAAAGAGCTGTCGCCATGGAACTGACTAGCAACCCAGCACACGTTTTTACTCACACATGTAACCTATAGCAGAGCAGAAAGTGAAGTAGGAAAAACAATTAACCTTATTTGAAATCAGAGGGGGTAAACTAAGAGTCTGCAGGCCTAGTTTGGCATGTGAGCTAAAGTTAAAATGCAGACATGCATTTTTTTCCTTACTTAGATGGAATTTTAAAATGCTTTGAAATGAGTTTCCAGCATTAAAAAAAAAAAAACAGGAGATCACATACACATGTGCACATACACATGCATGCACACAAATAGACTTTTTTTTTTTAACTTCTTTCAAAGAAGCACTGGGGTATTATTTTCCCATTTTGTGAATGTGGAATTGAGTTGATGAGAAATGGGCTCCTTTTTCTGTCTTTCGCTTAACAACCATCAGTTTCATTTATTTTTATTAATTTCCTGGCCTCCATAAGCAACTGAGCTTGGAAACCCCCATGAAAGCCACTTTGATTCTTGGCTCTCATTCTTCTCCTTGTCTTGGAGAAGATATGCAGGTGTCCTGTGGAAGTCTCATTACTAGCATTTGCTTTGCAGCTTTATTTACCTTTTGACATAAGCAGAACTGACTGCTGAATGAGCGATTTCTCCAGTTACAGGGAAACTTAAAACCCAGTGGGGGCTTTATGTTTTGTCTTGTCTAGATGCACACAGTCATTCTTTGGAATAACCGCAGGAGCGCAGACTAGATGCTTGTTAAACGTGCCCTTCAGCTACGGGATTCCCAACTGCGGGAGACCAAGGCATGCCTTAAATGGAAAGTTCTTTCTTCTGTTGAGTCTAAATTTCCTTCCCATGCTTAACTGTTTTGTGGTCCATATTTTGCCTTTTGAAGTTATGCAGACTGTCTTAAAACCGGAGTGTGTGAGTGCCAGAGAGAATATTCAGGATCATTCCATTCCTGTTCTTATTGGGCCAGTCCCTAAAGTTTATCTATGTGGTCTTGCTTATATTGTTTCCTCAAGGTTCTGGTTTAGGCTTTCTGGACAGCTTCTCACACCTCTGGTCTGTCTCATTATTATTTCAGGTTGTATGCTAAGTGGGTATTTTTTAGGCTAAATTCTCTTTCCTTATTATCGCTTTTAGGATTATGCGTACCATGTAGTGAGCGCAATCTGTGAATGGACCGTGGCCTTTGGTTTTATTTTCTACTTCCTAACATTCATCCAAGATTTTCAGGTAGGTATTTATCAGTTCAGATGTTACAAATTGCTGACAATTGGGGATTAGTAAAAATAATTTAGAAAAAAATTATTGAATTTAAAAAGAACAGTTTGTTTTTATTCTTGATGTGTTTGAAAAATATATATTGTGCAACTTAGTTTACTAACTTATTCCCAAAGGGGAAGCATCTTTTTTTCTATATTTAATATGTATAATAATTATGCATAATTAATAAATATAATAATTAATACACATATTTTACTATTATACGTAATGGCGAGATTTGCTGTTACATATTTGTACATGTACATGATATAACAATGTAAGTGGGTCAATATTGTTCCCCAGTATTTTCCCTTTCCCTTCCCTCCTCCTTCCCTGATCCCTTTCCTCTACTTTACTGGTCTCCTTTCAATTTTCTCAAGATTCCCCCTAGTACCTTTCTTTTCCTTTTCTCCCTCTCTAGCTTCCACATAATAGAAAACACATATGATCCTTGACTTGAGTTTGACTTAGTTCATTTAACATAATATTCTCAAGTTCATCCATTTTCCTGCAATTATGTACTTTCATTCTTCTTTATGGCTAAAATAAAACTCCATTGTGTATATATACCACCTTTTCATTCATCCATTGATGGACACCTAGGCTGGTTCTGTAGTTTGGTTATTGTGAATTGTGCTGCTAATAAACATAGGTATACAGGAATCCCTATAGCATGCTGACTTTTAATTCTTGAGGATAAATACCAAGGAGAGTGGTATATTTGGGTCGTATGGTGGTTCCCTGCTTAGTCTTTTGTGGCACTTCCATACTGATTTCCATAGTAGTTGTACTAATCTACAATCCCACCAACAATGTGAAAGGGTTCCTTTTACTCCACATCCTCTCCAGCAATTATTATTGTTTGATGGCTGCCATTTGGACTAGTGTGAGGTAAAATCTCAGTGGAGTTTTGATTTGCATTTCCCTAATTGCTAATGATGTTTAACATTTTTTTCATATATTTATTGGTCATTTGTATTTGTTCTTTTGAGAAGTGTCTATTTAGCTCATTTGCCTATTTATTTACTAATGGGGGTTTTACTGGAGTTTTTTGAGTTATTTATATATTCTGGATATTAGTCATCTATCAGAAGAGTAGCTAGAGATTTTTTTTCTACCATTCTGTAAGTTCTCTCTCCAAAGAGAAGCATCCCTATAGTTCACTCAATTAATGAAATTTTCCTATGCCTTCTGCCACTTGAGATGCTACAAGTCATGTACCTTGATTGTTTTAGAGGATTCACTCGTTCCAATAAACAGAAAATATGTCTTTTTAAAAAGGAAAAGTGTGTTGTTCAAAAATGTTCTCAAGGCAGAGAGAAGGTTGGGACCTTAGCAGACTTGGCTGCAGTGAAAGTCTTACATTTTGAAACAAGTGAATTTTATTAGTTAAAAGAATACAGAAAGCCAAGAAAAATTCTATAATACCCAAATCAAACATAGCACAAACCATAGTGAGGTCACCACTCAGGTGGGGCAACGCTGCTGGAAGTTTCATGGTTAGCCCTGGAATTGTTCAATTTCTTTGAAATCTTTTTTCTTTTATTCTTTTTCTTCTTCTTCTTTTTAATAGAGTGTTACCTTAAGGATATCCACAGAAATCAATGGTGACATTTGAAGAAAAGAGGATTCTGTCTCAGTGAATGTCACAGATGGTTTCTAGAAGTGGCACAGAGATGGACAGGTTTTGATGCCACCCTGATTGGGATGCATTTGCGGTACATCCAGGACTTGAATTTCACCAAGATTCCTATAGTTGTACTATTTACAAAGGTATGTTTTCCTAGAGAATGTAGAGCATTTATAACATTGTAGCAATATTTTTATACTTTTCTAAGTATTCACTTTTTTATATAAACTCTTATACAGAAAAGATAAGGTATTACAGAAAATGGAGAGCTCCTATTTTGTACAGATTCTGTTGCTTGTTGTCTTTGTGTGCAAGTGTTCTATAGAAATACACTAAATGAGGAATTGAAGTTTAGTACATTTATTAAAAAGCAAAATCCGTGGATATTCATTTTAAAATTTCATTTTTAGAGAATTAACTATATACATCTGTTATCTCAGGAGCATTTATAAAATTCAACTTAAAATAATGATCATATGCCCAAATGTCAAATATTCAGTTAATAAATTAACACTAAGATACTCTGGGTTTTAGATGAAATATGAAAAATTCTTCTATGGGGAGGCCTTACTACTATTCACTGTGGCATTAGCGGAATACAGAAGCCCTGGGTTTTGAAATTCTGCCTCTTCAGTTTCTCCCTGTCCACAAGGCTGCAACTGTCCCCTGCTGCTGATTGGCAGTCACTAGTAGTGGGAATTCCCATGGGATGGGTTCAGCGAGGCAGATTAGAAATTGTACAACTCTCTTTTACTATAATGGTGTAACCTGAATAACAGTCTGATTTAGAAGCTGAAACTCACATCTTTCAAATTCATTTATGCCTGTAAACACCAAAGAGAACTCAGGTCCAAGAGAGAGACAGGGAGAAAGGAGAAGGGTCAGATGAAAGATCTGGGCATTGGAGGTGCTGTTTATTTTCTCCTCCTTTTAATGTATGTGCTCAAATGTTCCACAACACTATAGAAAATATGAGTCAGGCCCTTGGGGTTAAGCAGGACCTGCAGACTCTGCCTTTTTACCCAAATCACCAATGGCAACTGAAAAGAAAGCCCTTCTAGAGAAAGAAGCAGCTCTTGGAATGTTGACAAGAAGGTATTCCCTCTTTCAAAGACCCTCAGACTACAACCTTGGGTATGGCCATGTGGGAGCAGACCTTGAGGGTACATAACAAGGGCTTAGTAGCCCATCTGGACAGCCTTGGAGGGCATCTGGGGAGTGGGGAGCCCATTGCGGCTCCCTATTAACTCTGCTAAGCAGTCTGCCACCTCTGCCGTGACCAACTGCCACTCCCCCAAGTGCTCTGTGATGGGAAGCTGATAACCACTTCTGGGTCCACTTAACTTGTTGTAATGCTGTGGATCCTTATTGTAACACTGGAACTAAAGAGTGACATTGATTCTGAAGAGGAAAAGGAGCCCGCATGCTTCTTCCGTGGACCCTATGGTAGAGTGAACGCATGGAGTGTCTCTCTGTGAAGCAGACTCTTGTTATCAGCACTTCTCAAAGATGTACCGTCATTCTTCATCTCCATCTCTTTGCACAATTAGATTGAGCGCTCCTTAAGGGCAGAGAATGTGCTTTAATCTTTACCTTTGTAACCCCAGCATTCAACACAGTACCTCCTGGAAACACCATAGGTGCTTCTTAAACAGTTGTTACTGAATGTGCATGCATGAACGAATGAATGAGCAAATGAAGGAATGACTCAGGGTATTTGAGGTGCTGCATAATGGGATTTATTGATTCAAGTTTACTAGTTACTTTAATGTAAACCAATTGTGTCACCCCGTTGATGTTGACTGTTTTGCTTTGTGTACTGTCAACATTTCAGTTGTTTGGGCTCCATGATTCTATGACAACTCTCTTCTGGACAGTTACCACAGAAATTGTTACATGGGCTAGACCAAACGCTACACCTGTCTGGGCAAACTGAGAAGGCCCAAAATCACTACAGATAATCACATTCTGCTGATTCCGTGCAACCTCTAAAGCTGGTTTTATTCATATTTTGGTATTATGTTTTAACTTTTATGAACTCACCTTTCCTTGTCCCTCATGACTTAAAAAGAAAATAAAATGAAATATTTCTTTATTTTAGTAATTTGTGTCCCTGTTTAATTATAAAATGTCACCTGGTACTACTATGATGCATATTTATCTGGGAGATGATTCCACACCCTCTTGGACTTCACAAAGGTATGGCTTAAACCTTGTGTTTTCTTAATTCATGTAGCTTTGCATGTAGTCACTATCGGTTTATCTTTGTAGAGATTCTCAAACAGTCTCAGGAGATCATATCAGTCAAGACTCTTAGAGCTGAAGACATCAGAAATCTAGCCTTGTGAAGGAAAAATGGGTATCTACTAACCTGGGAAGCTGGGAAGTTCAAGAGTGCAGCTGGCGTCAGGGATAGGGGGATCAAGAAGTGTTCCCAGGAATCCATCTCCTCCCTCCTCTCATCAGTGCTTTCCTCTCTACGGACATGGTTTTCAGGTAGCTCCCCCTCTCCCTGGGAGGGAGAAGGCTTCTAGAACCTTGGGGCCTCCAACCTATCCAGTAGAAACCAAGGAATTCCAAGTGGTTCCAACAAAAACCCATTCCTGATTGGCTGATTGTTCCTGATTGGCTGGCTTGAGTCACATGCCCAGGGGAGAGTGGTATTCTGATTGGTCAGAACTAAGTCACATGTCCTCTGAAGAGGGCTGATTGGTCAGTGAAAGTGGTTTCTCAGGTGTGGGAAAAGGACCTTGGAAATACAAAAAGCAGCCTATTTCACTGAGGAATCTAGGTCTCCCTTGACCCCCACAACCCATCCTAACTTGCTTTAGTAAATCAAAGTATACATGCTAATAACCTTTTTAGAACCAAAAAAAAAAAAAAAAAAGTAAATAAGCGATTGAGGTAATGCAGATGCCTTCTGTTAATTTCTAAGTTATGTTTATATTCTTCAAGGCTCTTGTGTTCTTACTTAACCTCTGTGAGGTTGAACAGGCAGTTAATTATCACATTTTTCAGATGAGGAAACTATCACAAAGAGAGGTTCAGTGACCTGCAAGTGCTTCTATAGCCAGATGGCAACAGATTCAGTCTGGAAGTCTGTTTTTCTGATTCCTCATCAAGTCCCTCAGTGTCCCCCCACCCTACCCCCCTTGCCTTTATTTAACACTAACACAGAGGATTCCACAGAAATTGCAAATTGCATTTCATAAACCAAATTAAGTACATCAACGTTGTGCTGTGTTTGGGTTTCCTAACATCTCTTACATGTGGCATTGTCCCATGTTCCCATTTTTTACTCAGCTGGAGACATACTGGTCTGGTGTTTGGGCCTGGAATGAGGCAAGGGGAGTGGGAGGAGATAAGTGGTCTCCCCTTCTCTCCCACTCCCTGAGTCTGGCAAGCCGGGAAGCCCAGCCGTCTCCCCACACACATACTCTTGGTCTGGCTCTGAATGCCCCGCATTCTCAAGTCCAGAATGTCATGCATCTGTGTCGTGTCTGTTGCACAAGAGAGCAACCACAGCCTCAAATCCTGGAGGAGAAGCTTCTGGCTCTGCTTGGTCACCCCCAGCAGATTCATTTTCTAAAATGAAGAGCAGCCGGATCCCTAACTCACATTGGGGGTGGCAGCGACCTCCAACACTGTGCTGGGTGGTTGAAGCCAGGGTGCCACGAGGTGCATGGGAAGCCTGTTGGTTGGGCAGCCTGTCACAGAAAGCTGTGCTCTGTGCTGTACCATCCCCAAAGCCAGTTCCACCTCTTATTTTTCAATTGTGTGAGTAGACAGCCTCTAATTCCAAAAAACCTGAGTTGGATGACTAAGGGTTCTCCAATATGAAAATACTATGACAATCTCCATTGTTACACTTTAGATATGAGGTGTCCCCCAAAAGCTCATGCAAGAATGTTCAGGGGTAAAGTGATTGGATTGTGAGAGGTGTAACCTAATGAGTGAATGAATATACTAAAATGGATTAACTGGGCAGTGACCCTAGGTGGGTAGGGTGTGGCTAAAGGAAGTAGGTCACTGGGGTAGGGATGTCTTTGGGGTTTATATTTCGTCACTACTGAATACAGCACTGCTTTCTGCTTATCATGTCCTAAGCAGCTTCCCTCCACCCCACCCTTCCATCAGGGTGTTCTGCCTTACCTGGGCCCAGAGCTATGGAGTGGGTGGACATGGACTGAACCTCTGAACCATGAGCCAAAATAAACTTTTCCTTCTCTACATTATTCTTGTCAGGGCTCTTGGTCACAGCAATGCAAAAGCTGACTAACACACCATGTGGGATGGAAAGATAATTTCTAGATAAATGGGATTCAGCTGCCCCATTTACAACCCTTACTTTGTGGATCTTTTGTTCTAATTTAATATTTTTTGAGTGAATATGATTTGATTCCAAAATCAAAGCATCACGCAAAGATAAACTGTGAAAAGCCATCTTGTTTTCCTTTACTCACATTTACTCAGTTCACTCTTCTTGCAGATATTCTCTGTGTATCTGGTTTTTATGACAAGACAAGCAAAACCAGGCTGGGGCTATAGCTCAGTTGGGAGAGTGTGCTTGCCTTGCATGCACAAGACCTGCCCTGGGTTTGATCCCCAGCAACAACAACAAAAAAAAAAAAAAAAAAAAAAAAAAAAAAAAAAAAA
>NW_025999853.1:9769249-9771054 GCF_001458135.2 Marmota marmota marmota | reverse complement strand
AAAAAAAAAAAAAAAAAAAAAGAAAAGAAAAGAAACAAGCAAAAACAGACATTTCTAAGTATTTTCCTTCTAATTTTTATGCCAAGGGTAGCATACTGTACAAACAGTTTGAGGCCTCCTTTTCTGTCTTAGCAATGAATCTCGGAGATGTTTCCTTTATCTACACCTACAGACTGTGCTAGTTAGCTTTGTGATACTGTGACCAGATACCTGAGAAGTATCTGAGAAGAACAAATAGAGGAGGACAGTTTATTTTGGCTTGTGGTTTCAGAAGTTTAGTTCATGGTCAGCTGTTTTTTTTTTTGTTTGTTTGTTTGTTTGTTTGAATATTCTTTTAGTTGTAGATGGACACAATACCTTTATTTATTTATTTTTTTAATGTGGTACTGGAAATTGAACCCAATGTCTCTCACTCATGCCAGGCAAGTGCTCTACTACTGAGCCACAACCCCAGCCCCATGCTCAACTGTTTTCATTGCTCTGGACCAAGATGAGGTGGAGTATCATGGATGAACTCTTGGAGGCCAGGAAGGAGAGGAGAGAGGGGAGGAGAGAGGGAGAGGAAGAGGCAGGGAGAGGGAAAGAGAAAGAGAGGAGGGGGCTGCAGGGATGATAAACCCCTGCAGGGGACACACCCCCTACCACCGTGAGCCACCTCCTCCAGCCATGCCCTGTCTACAGTTACCAGCTGGTAGAGTAATCCTTTCCAATTATTAAACCATCTAATGGATTAATCCACTGATCAGGTCACAGCTCTCATAATTATTTCACCTCTGAACATGCCTGCATTAACACAGGGGTTTTTTGGGGGGACACCTCATAATCTAACTATAATAAAACTTCTTTGTTTTTTCCAGCGGGTTTGCTTTGTTTTATCCCTGTATCTTATTCCAACATGAAACTATCCTATCCTTTCTTTAACAAGGCAATTGTAAATAAATGACCTTGTGTGCACATCCTTTCATACACGTGCAAGAAAAAGTCTCTGGGAGGAAGTTCCACGAGTAGAATTCGGGGACAAATGGGAACTTCATTTATAATTGCACAAATACTGTCATCTTGCCTTTAGAAATATTTCCAACACGTATGCACACTTCCTTCTAAAGGAGGATGCTGAATGTAAGTTCACCTTTCTGGGGTGACTAAATCGTCACTCAGAGCAGCCAGGACTGGAGACCATGCACAGATGCGCATTCTGTGGTAACTGGGGTGGGACAGGAGCCTCCTAACTTGGTCACCAACCTTCTGTAGACACTTCCTTTGTTTGTTACTTCTTTTATTTAAACCCCTATGGCAGGGAATTCAGGTCTTTCCTCCCCTCCCCTTTCAGCTGACAGCAGGACTGTCCTGCCTTCTGCCTCCTCCCCTCTGCTCCTGCCTGGTCAAGAGTGTCTCCAGCTTGCTTAAGACTTTTCATTGTGATCTTGCACTTCTGTCCCTGCATCTTCTAATCTTTTTTCTACTTATTTCCACCACCACCACCTTTTTTGTCATTCATGTGTGTGTATTTATGCGGATATATGCATATTTTTTGTAAATAGGAAAGAAGACTCAGAATAGGGTTTTCAGTTTATAGGTAAAGAATGAATTATGCTTCTAGCACTTTAATTGGTTAAAGTGAGAAAATAGCCTGGGGGGTGAAGATCAGGAAGTTTCTGACCAGAATATCTTAAAAAAAAAAAAATTATATATATAATATAATGAATATATATAATATATATATTATACACACACATTATATATACACACACACACACACAACCACTCCAGTTGTAGTATCTATACCTATTGTCTTTCTCCAATTC
>NW_025999853.1:9751638-9769224 GCF_001458135.2 Marmota marmota marmota | reverse complement strand
CTTTCTTTCTTTCTTTCTTTCTTTCTTTCTTTCTTTCTTTCTTTCTTTCTTTCTTTCTTTCTTTCTTTCTTTCTTTCTTTTTTGTGGTGCTACTGGGGATGGCACCTGGGGCCTCATGCATGCTAGGTAAGCATTCTACCTCTGAACTACATCAATAGTGTTGTTCTGGACTTCTTCAGGGAGAAGTCATGGCAGGCACAGGGGAAAGACCATTTAGGCTGCCATCAGGCTGGCGAGAAATCCTGAGAATTCACTTCAAAAAACATTTTAAACTTTTAAAAATTGTAGCAAAACACATAAACATGAAGTTTCTCATCTTAGTCGTTTGAAGAGTACACTTTAGTGGCATTAAGTAAATTTATAACGTTGCACAACCATTACCAATATCCACCCTGGTAACTCTCTTCAGCTTGTAAAACTGAAAGTCTGTATCCTTTAAATAATAATTCTCCATTCTTCTCCCCTCCTCCCAGCCCCGGGCAACCATCATTCTACCTCCTATCTATGATGTGGCTTATTCTAATTACCTGTATGAGGAACCCTACAGGATTTGTCTTTTTTGATTGGCTTATTTTACTTAGCATAATGTGCTCCAGGTTCATCCACGCCGTAGTATATAACAGGATTCCTTCCTTTTTAAGGCTAAATAGTAGTCCATTGCACATATGTATCTCATTCTGCTTATCCGTTCATCTGTTGATGGGATACTTTAGTTATTTCCACATTTGAACTATTGTGCACAATGTTGCTACGAACACAAGTACTTAAGTATCTCTTGGAGACCCTGCTTTCAATTCTTTGGGGCATATACCCAGAAGCAGAATTGTGTGTGTGTGTGTGTGTGTGTGTGTGTGTATAGCATACTGTTCTCTACAATGGCTGTGCCATTTTACATTCCCACCAACACAAGTTTTCAGTTTTTCCATGTGCTAACTATCATTTGATTTTTTTTTTTCTATCTTTTTTGGTAGCCATCTTAATAGGTATGAGATGGTATCTCATTTTAGTTTTTATTTGCATTTTCTCTAATGACTAGTGATATAGAGCATTTTCTTCTTGTGTGAATTGGATATATATATATATATCCCCCCCCCCTTTGGGGAGAAGTCTATTCAAGTCCTTTGCCTATTTTTGGATTGGATCACTTGTTCTCAGCATTCACTTTTGTCAGACCTATAGATTTGACATCAGACCTCCAGCATTTCATATCCTCTCTTATCCCAAAGTAGTGGCAGGACTTGAGGTTCTGGGTTCCAGCTCTCCTACTCTCACTTTCTCACTAGGCTAATATTAGAACAAATGTCAGGAAAGTCTAAAACACAAATTTCACCTTCATTAACT
The DNA here is from genome assembly GCF_001458135.2 of Marmota marmota marmota. Lineage (NCBI taxonomy): Eukaryota > Metazoa > Chordata > Mammalia > Rodentia > Sciuridae > Marmota > Marmota marmota. The sequence continues at coordinate 9,767,883 of NW_025999853.1, read as the reverse complement.
ATCCTTCTGTCAGGGTCAGCCCACAGAGTGAGTTCCAGATACCACCCAAGACATCTGATTTAGGGCGAAGAGTGATGTCTTCAGAATTGGCCAGCACTTTGACAGCTGCTAACATGACCTGTAACACATGTATTAAAATGAAGACTGAGCTTAGTTCAGTCTTTCATTTCCTCTCAATACTTAAAAAGCCACAGTTTTGTTTCAAAGTTCCCTCAAAAATCTCTAGTGGGTGAATTTATTCTGCTGTTGACCGCATTTGGAACTCTTAACTAAGAGCCACCTTGAAAACTGAAACTGGGAAAATCCCAGGTCTCAGGCCAAGAGAAAAGAAGCAAAGGTATTTCCTGAGGCTTATTAAATAATTATCCAGCTGTTGACATGTTGTAGGGGAGGGGAGATGGAGGTATTGTTGATAATGAATAAATGAGTAAGGATCTTGGGTCATGAGACTTGGAAATGGCATAGAACATTTTGGTGTCCCCTGAATTAAGACTGTCAAACCAGAGGATATATTTTACTGACTCAACCAGGATGTGGTGTGACCGACCCATCATACTGAGTGTCTAAATGAACATGGACAACTGAATCCAGTTCATCGTGAAGACACTCAAAAGTCACCAATTGTTTGGAGCGATCACAGCAGTGACCTGAATGGAAGAAAATGGGAAATGACAAACAAATCCAAGAATTAATTGCCCTTTTTGACATCCCACCTGCAGTTGGTCTGAATAGCCGCGAAGGCCCCTTTCCTAATGGAATAAGTCGTTTTGGGACTAATTCAATTACAAGCTTCAGGGAGGGAGGGTGTCTCGTGGGGTGATGCTTCCATTAGGATTCCAAACTTCAGCCATTTGTTTGCCTCCAATACAATTCCTTGCCATTTTATGTACTGCAATTTACTGAGTACTCTGCAATAACATCTTAAATATTTTTATTTCAAGAGATGCTTCTATTGTTTTATCTCCTGAACTACAGAGCATGGTTGGAAGTATTACCATCCACTGGGTCATTCAGGGCAAATATTTGAGAAGCCTTCTAGATTTCTCTTGCTGCTTCCTCCAGCCCCCCATGATCTACTAACTCAATCTCCTGTGCATAGAGTGAACAGATAATTATCATCCAAAGAAGGGTTATTCCTGGGATAAACCATCTGAAGCAAATGAGGATTTATGATCAACCTACTCATCTGATCTTCAGTCATTTTCCTTCTCTCTGTTGCCATAATTACTGTCTTAGTTCAGGCCTTCATAATTATTTACTTAGACCAGTGCAGTATCTTGCTACTGTTATTTCCTTGACTTCAGTCCTGGTCCTTTCCAACATGTCTTGCATACAGCACACACACACATACACACACACACACACACACACACACACCCCTGATATTATCACCTTCTTACTTAAAATCCCCCAGTACCTGCCCATGACTTTATGATAAATGCTAGGTTCCTTAGTATCAAAGATCTGGTTCCTTTTTAATCCTTCCAGACTGTGAGCTCATTCGTATATTCATTCATTCATTCAGCATTTATTGAGTGTTACTCTGGGCCAGCCAGTTTTTGAGTCTAGGAATATAATAACAAATAAGACAGGATTTTGCCCTCAAGATATTTCATTGGGGTGGTGAAGCAGCCAAGGAAACATGGCAGTAAAATGTGTCATGGCGAAGCACTGCATTCTGTGACCTCATTACAAGGTGTGGCCTGGGGACCAAGCCCTATCACCTAGGAGCTTGGTAGAAATGCAGAGTCTTAGGGCTCTGAACCAGGTTTACTAAATCTGCATGTGCATTTTCCCAAGATGTCTGGGAGATTGGATTGAATGTTTTTCAAGCCTTGGTCTGTGAGACCCCACTAGTCAAAGCACTTGATTCAGCTCCCTAGGATGGTCATGCCTGGCAGGAGACTCAAAGGAGACAGTTGGGTAAATGAAGGTGAAGTGGGAAAAGGCATAGCTCATGGAAGGATTAGCAAGTGCTGGGCACAGAGACAAAAAGAATTTGCTTTTTTTGAGGGGGTGGTTATAAGCTATTCCATATTGTGGGGACATAGGTTACAGGTAGTGGCTTTACCTACCTCACAGATACCATCAGTATCAAATTCAGCACCTCCACATCCTCTTGATCCTATCTTGAAATATATAGTGATTGAGAATAAGTACTTTGCCCAGTGCAGTGGCTCACACCTATAATCCCAGCTACTCAAGAGGCTGAGGAAGAAGGATCACAAGTTCAAGGCCAGCTTGGACAATTCAGCAAGACCTTATGTCAAAATAAAAATTAGGGGCTGGGGTTGTGACTCAGTGGTAGAGCACTTGCCTAGCATGTAAGAGACATGGGTTCTATCCTTAGCACCATATAAAGATAAATAAATAAAGGTATTGTGTCCATCTACAACTTAAAAAAAATGAAGAAGAAGGAGGAGGAGGAGAAAAAAATAAATAAAAATTAGAAATGGCTGGGAGCACCAGGCCCTGGATTCAATCTCCATTACCAAAACAACAACAACAACAACAAAAACTTTGTTTCATAGTGACAAAGAGTAGAAGAGAGATTACCAGGGATGGGGAGGAGGGGGACATGGAGAATTATTGTTTAATGGATAACATTTTCTGTTTTAGATTATGCAAAAGTTCTGAAGCTGGGTGTGGTGATCATGCCTGTAACCCCAGTGGCTCAGGAGGCTGAGGCAGGAGGATCATAGGTTCAAAGCCAGCTTCAGCAAAAAGCAAAGAACTAAGCAACTCAGTGAGACCCTGTCAATAAAATACAAAATAGGGCTGGGAATGGGGCTGAGTGGTTGAGTGCCCCTGAGTTCAATCCCTGGTACCAACAACCACAAAAAAGTTCTGGAAGCAGTGATTTCTCCACACATTTTGAGTGCTACCGAACTGTACACTTAAAAATAGTTAAAGTGGTGAATGTTATATAATTTTACCATAATTAGAAAGAAGAAGAAGCACTTTGGAATGAAAAGAGACCTGATTTCCAATTCCAGCTCTAGCCCTTCCTTACTCTAATCCCCTTGTTGAAGCCTCAGTGTTCTTATCTGTAAAATGGGACTATTGGTGGCACACAGACTTGTCCTGTGGACTCATTGGAGCATTGCTGGAAAGCACTTGGGAATGAATGATCCTTCTGCCCATTAAAGCTTGCAAAGCCCTGCCTTAGCACAAGGTCTGGCACAGCCAGAGTCCTGCGTTGCAGTTACGCCATTGCCCCTTCCACTCCTCTTTGACTCCTCTCCCCCAGCTTCCTCCCTCTGCAGCACTGGTTTTCAACCCCCTATTTCACATTAGTCATGTGGAGAGCTTTGTGAAACTACATTGCTGAGCCGGGCAGGCGCAGTAACCCAAGCCTGTAATCCCAGCGGTTCTGGAGGCCGAGACAGGAGGATTGTGAGTTCAAAGCCAGCCAGCAACTTAGCGAGGCCCAAAGCAACTTAGTGAGACTCTGTCTCTAAATAAAATATAAAAGGCCTGGGGATGTGGCCCAGTGGTTAAGTGCCGCTGGGTTCAATCCCTGGTACCAAAACCAAACTAACAAAAACATTGCCTGGATAAATCAGATCAGAATTTCAGGAAATGGCCCAGGTGATTCCACTCAGGAATGAAAAACGCTGTTCATTAGCAGTGGCTCACAAAATTGGGGGTGCGCCAGAATCACCTGGACGGCTTATCAGACCTCAGGTCCTGGGCCCCACCCTAGAATTTCTAGTTTAGTAGATACAAAATAGCTCCTGCTCTTTCCTTTTGTTTGTGGTCTGTGTTGCTCTAACTGCTTCCTAGAAAACTCTTGCAGATCCACTACTGACATTGGCCAATACCTTCAACAGTTTGAACCTATTCTGGCTGTCTACCCAGTTGACCACGCCTCAACACTCTGCTCTACACTCAGAGCCAACTTCCTTTTGGCTTTTCCTCATTTCTCTTTCCTTCTCCCTCTTCCACTTGGAAGTAGGGATTCCCATGACCATTTCCTTGCATCCCCCTGTTTATCCCTTAAAAAGAGCAGGCAGGGGTGTGAGACAGACAGGGGTTTATATCTTGTACTTGAGCAGTTTACTCAAACTCTGAGCCTCATCTCCCTGGTGAGCCATGGGTGAGGGTAATAGTTCTCCTATGAATCATACACCCCCCATAGAACACTCCACTACTCACTTTATAATGTTTCACATTTAAGAACGTGGTAAAATTGTGACCTCAAAGAGAGCCCCAGGGGTGGCTGGACTAGGCCATGGGATGCAGAGGGTAGACCTGGGAATACCAAAGACACAGCATGAAGGAATAAAGTCATAGTTTTACCACGAGGCAAGGAGATCATCCCAAGGACTTTGCAGGAAGCCTGGGCAGACAAGGAGGTGACATATGGGATCTGGCAATAGGAACTGCCAACAGATTCCCTGAACCTATGTTAAATGTGACTTTAGGGGCTGGTCCAGGCACAGGGAGGGTTTTAGATTATGCAAAAGTTCATGGTACTGGGATGGGCTGTGGAATGGCCCCAGAGGAAACCCACAGGGGGCTTTCAACCCTGACAATTGGAATTCAGTCACTTTGGCAAGACATAAAGTGATAAAGGAACCTGTTACAGTTATTATAGTCATGTGCAAAACATGTCTGTGGGGTGTCACAAGCAGCTCTCGTTACAAGATAACGTCTCTGAGCAAAGTTTCCCAGCGATGATGTTGTTCAACAGGACGGCTCACATGTTGAAATTTGAAACTCCTGGGGTGAAATCCCCCTCAGCAGGCGGTACCAGATGTTGCTTGTGAGGCTCCCCAAGCCCAGAAAGATGAGTTAATCCTTGAAGGAAATTATCTTGAACTTGCCTCAAACTCAGCGGCTTTGATCCAACAGCCCATGGCAATTAAAAACAAGGCTATCAGAAGAGTTGTGGGTGGTAGTCCTGTCTCTGAGAAAGGAACAGGCCACTGGCTGGCGGCTGCCTTCCAGAACGCCTCCAGAGGCAGAGGCCGCACTTGGTGTGATGTTGTGAAAATACAGTGCTTTAAACACATGTAGTCAGAAACAAAACTTCCTCATCCTCCAAAGACCCAGCAAAAATACTGCCTTCTCCAAGATACTTCTCCTGAGTGCTCCGGATTCCACTGAACTCACTCACCTAGAACCTTCTCCTACCCTCATAGCAAGCACACAACTTGCCCCTTGATTATTCTCTAAGTGTATAGTTTTCTTTCTCCCATTATATGATAAGTTACTAAAGGTACTAAACTAAGTATATTTCTTTGTATCTCCAAATGCCCAGCCAGCCCTTTAAGAGGCACATGATTTAAAGAGAACATCATGTTCCTATTGGCATCCCTAAAATCTAGTGCAGTTTACCTCGTATTGACATTCAGTAAGTGAATAAGTGTTTAAGTGAATGGAATTGTTGGTTGAGTGCTAACTGAATTGGCATTTTAAAAATAAATAAGAGAAGAATGTAACGGGCATCTCTTCCACTGTTTGCCCAGCACATCACCTCTCTTCTTTCAAAAGTTTTCTCCCTGGGTTCCATCTTTGTGGCCCCCACAGAAACTGCCATGTTGTCTCATTACTCTCTAGAGTTGACCTGGTTCAAACTGCTTCAGTGAGTTATTTTCTGGGACTTTTTGGCTTGGAACTAGAAGGAACATTTAGTCTTTTTTTGCAGGGACAAAAATTATATAGGGATACTAGTAAACTTAGGAGCTTTTGGCCCCCAGGTCTTTCACCACGGAGAAAGCTGATCTCTAGCTAGAGCAAAGAATTAAGCTAACGAGGAGTGAGTGGAATCATAGAGACAAGAAGAGTAAGAGAGAACTGTGACAGTAGTGTTTGGATTCCTGGTTCCCGTTGTTCCCAAGCCTCGGGCACATTTCTGTCTTTAGATTTCATGGCCATCATATTATCCCTTATAATACCCACCTCCTTTGGATGAAATGAGTTTGAATTAGGTCTCTGTCACTTGTGACCACACATGTCCTGACTAACACAGAAGTGTTAGTGGGAGACATTCAATAAAAAAGAGTAGATGAATAATATCTCATTATACCAAGTTATGAAGTTTTGCAAACAGGAAATTTTGCAAAACCTCCCATCCTTATTTGTGGTTTTAATAAGTACCTCTTTGATATTCCTCCCAGAGCTAGTGTAGTACTGGATGTAGAAGAGACACATAGTATGCCTGGACACTCCAGTTTCTGGTAGGTCGATTCTTCATTTTCCATCTTCAGCTATTTTTTTTCCCTGCATGTGTGTTTGTAGGGAAGCTCAGATGCTTGGGGCTGCAGTACCATCTGTGCATGATGTGCACTTTCTAAAGTGCACAAAGGGTAATGGTCTTTGAACAGCAGCCATGGACTTAATGCCAAAGGATTGTCCTGGTGAGCAAGGGCTATGGGAAAGAGCCTTTGAATAGCTCCATGGTAGAGAATATTGGTACTAGAGATGGAATGGTGTCCACATTGTCTGGCTCTCAAATCCAGGCACATAGCACAGTGCACATGAGGGAGCTAATGGGGATAGTGGGATAGTTTATTTGATGTTGGGTGGCCAGCTCAGCATCTCTGGTTACCATATTTATAGAGCTGATCAAACCCTCCCCCAGACAGGGTTCACTTAGTGCCACCCAAATAGGACATGTTGGTTTTATCCTTAGTGCTCCTCTCACAGAATACTTCCCTTCCTTATTTCAGTGTTTTCCATTCATAAGCTACCATCGTCCAGGGCCAGCTTATCCCATCTCCTCCAGAAATAATGGTCCTGTCTAATTATTTCATCATTCATTCTAGGATTGGCAAACATATGCCACATAACTGCATATCAATATTCCATATTCCCTTGACCAACGTCATAATCGGTACTGGGGCTCTTTCTCTCTGTAGCTGGCAAAAAAACCTTGGGATTCTTCTTACCATAAGAATTTAAGTGACACTTGAGGCAGCTACTGAAGGCTGGCTGGAGTCTGCAAGTAGATGTGAAACCTGGATGCTTCTCGTCCATTCCCTTTCATTGTTATTTGAAGTTTCTGAGTGTGCTGTCTTTTTACTCCAACTGAATTATTAAGTTCTTGGGAGCAGGAAACAAGCTTCAATAATCACAACAACAACAGTAATAGCTGAGGCCAATATTTATTGAGTACTTCTATGTGTCGGCACAGTGCTGACCATTTTATGTGTATTATTGTGTATTGTCTATTTCAATCCTAAACCCAATCCTATGATGGATGCATTATTATCTCCATTCTATAGATAGAATTATAAGCAATTTGTCCAAATATACACAACCAGAATCTGGCAGACCCAGCACTTGATCCCATAGATCTTTACTGTAATCTGATGTGGTACCATCACCACTTCACCTTCCTTAGTATGTGTGCACAACAGGTGCTAAATAAGTATTTGTTCAATAGAGACTTTTTATAAATTAATGAAGTTTTTAGAAGAGTCAGAGAGAAATGGAACTGAAAATATCAGAAACAAATTCTCCTCATAGTTGGAATGTACTCTTTAAAAGGGGTCTTCTTGACTTTCCCAATGTCCTTGGCTGCATGCAATGCCCTGCCCCATTCAATACATAAACATACTTTGTGGGTACAGAAGTACGAAAGGTCAACTTTAACAGGGGCATCCTCACAAAGAAGTTGCTGGGAGTTGCCTGCAGGGACCTTACTATCCCCGAGTCACTGGGACTCAGTTTCCAAATTTGTATAACGATTCATTTAGACTCAGCACATCCCAAGTGTGTCCTTTTGAATATTGGCCCTAAGAGAAATGCATATAAAAAGTGGTTCTGTTGTCAAGTGTGATTGAGAAATCGCATTTCCTCTTGGAAGCTACCCATTCCAAATTAAATGCTCTGAGAAGGCTGGAAGAAAAGACTGTCCATTAATAAACATTTAATGTTTATCAATGCCTATTTAACCCAGCATTTCCTGACCCTTTTTTGGGGGGGTTATAGCCATAACTAATGCCACACTTGGTAAAAAATAAAATAAAATAAAATAAATTGGCTAAATATTTTCAAAGGACCCTTCCTAACATTCTATAAGTATAGGAAATAGCAATGTAACTTTACCATGAATTGCCTGTCAGGGAATCAAATGCAGAATCACAATTTTGAATTGTTGAGATTTATTAAAGAGTTTAAGATGGAATCAAGTATAGCAGTTTATGGAGCATGGTTAGTTTCCTGAAATGGACAATAGGGGGCGCTAGCGAACCGCATTTATGGCCGTTCCCTCCACAAAATGGCAAGAAAAGGCAAACACAAGTTGTAGCAGCCAGAGAGACTTGAGCAATTCTTTTCCAGCTGAATGGAAAGCTACTGAGAACAAACTCCTTTTCTTTTTGGGTTTGTTTCTATCTCCTTTGACCAAAGGAAAAAAAAAAGGAAAGAAAAAAGGGATAGAATCAGATTAGAGAACATCTTTTTGCCCTTTACCTTTGGAGACAGAAAATCACATAAAGCAACTGTTCTCAGCTGTTTGTCCTCACTTTGGGGCAGCTACATTCAACAGGGGAAGTCCTATGGAGCCTATTAGTTAAAAAAGGGAATTCTTTCCTTTGTCAGTTCTCACTTTAAAAATACAGATGAGGAAAACAACAAACTTCTTTAGGATCCAAGGTTTTTTTTTTTTTTTTTAATTTGAATGTTTTTTTCTAGACTTAGACTCTTTTTAGTGATGTGGGAGGATATGAGAGGCTTGGGGACAGAACTTACATACCTAACTTTCTCACATCCTTGTCAGTTTCCCGTGGAGTAGAACATGGCAGTCAGGCCTCCCCACCCAGGAGAAGCATGAGGATTTATGGGGTGGCTTGTTCTGAGGTGATATTGTCAGCAGCTACAGCTCGGGCAGGTTACATTTCCCCTGCATCCTCCCTTGTCATGACTGCCTCTGCCTCTGCCTGCCAATCCTGCCCCTGCCCAGAGCCCCACTTAGGAACTTTACACAGACTTTTAAAATCATTTCCTCAAAAGGAAGTGTAAACAAGACTCAGGAGTGTGGCTCACGGAAACCAACAGAAGATAGTGGAGTTTACGCCCGGAGGAGCTCTGTACCTCACTGGCTCAGAGATGCTTTGGCTCTGGAGGATCTGTGGCATTTACCTGATTTTATCCTCTCATTGAATACATGTGAGAATCAGGGTCCCCAAGTGAGCAGGGGTAGCACCCCTCTGGTGCCTGATTTTTTCTGCCCAGTTGTCCCCAAAGTTGTGCCTTTGAAGATTGCCCCATTATGGACTCTGTCCCAAGCCCCTAGGAGGTTTCAGTATAGCTCATCTATACAGGCAGTGAGGGGGCATAAGCAATAGCCACATCCCACCTTGAGTCTACCCTCCTGGAGCATCTTGTTTCTGACCTTGAGGACAGTGGAGAAGATGAAATGGGATGGGGCATTATTGAACCAGAAGACAAAGCCCAGTTGCTGTGCCTGATTTCTGATGTCTCTACCACTCTTCTCAGAGTAATGCTGGGAAGAGCTTAGAAGCTAGAAATGAAAGTTTAAACTCTTGGAAGGTTTCTAGTACTTTTGAATTCCAGGAAGTGCTGAATCATAGAGTCACAGAAAAGGAAAAGCTTCATAAGAAGATTATGAAATGCATATTAGAGATATTTTACTTCAACCTCAGTCTCTCTAAGTGGTAGATACACTGTGATTTCCTTTTTATAGAAGAGGAAACTGAGCAGAGTGGATAAGGATATTGGCCCAAATCATTGCATTAGTAAGCTGAGATTTGAACGCAGGACTATGTTGAATGAAGAAACTACTGCTGGGAATTACTATGTCCTTTCTTTTTGTTCTCATTCCTGTTTCCTAAATTCATAGTCTCTACCTGCAGTACCCTCTATGCATGATGGGAAACTCAAAAGCACTTTCTAAAGTACACAAAGGGTGAAAACATCTGCCTCCCTGATTCTTTCTTCACGTTTTCGTGGATAGTAACAGTCTACAGCCCCCTATGTGTCTGCCCTTCACAACTACTAGAGAGGGCAAGTTCATCCTAGCATCTAACTCAAATCCCCCAGATGCTCTGGTAGCCGCTGCTGGCCCTGCCCTCAGGAAACATGGAAAATGGCAGCAACATTCCCAGTGAGCAGCAGCTTCCCAGTCTTAGTTCCAAACTGCTTCTGTTAAAAGAATTGCCAATTCAAAACACATGCACTGTCCGCAAGCCCGGCCCCACCCCAGATGCTCCACTCTTCTTTGGGTCCCTTGCAGGGTGAGCCTGAGGGTCACAATCAAGCCCCACTATCTAGATTGCAATCAAAATGGACCCAGACTTTTCTTCCACCCCAATTCCTGAGCAGAGCCCTAGTTGGATCTCCTTTTCTCAAGCATATTCTAGGGTTAACATTTTACTGAATCAAATAAAGGGCGTGTGTGTGTGTGTGTGTGTGTGTGTGTGTGGTGTATCTGAGCTCTGTCAGGGATGAAGAAACAAAATTTCTTACATGGGGATATGGACTATGATTCTTTACTATGAGAAAAATCCAGCCCTTTACAAAAAGGTTTTTATATTAAAAAAAAAACATGATAAAGATATGCAGTGCATAGCAGTACAAAAAAATTGCATTTAAAAGAAAGTGAAGATTTGTAGAAAATGAAAGGGCAAAAGACCTATATTTGAATACCACCACAGCTCCTTAGCAGCTGTGTGATCTTTGGCAAGTTGCTTAACCTTTCTGACCTTTGATTATCTTCTCCATGAATTGCAAATAATAATAATTAACTCATCAGAGTGATGGAAAGATTCTTACAAAGTGCCACGTGTATGTTCTACTTATTTATTGGGTCAGGGGATTGAACCCACGGCCTTTTAAATATTAAGCATGTGTTCTATCACTGAGCTACACCCTAATTTTAAAGATATTAATATCAGCACCATTTATATTCCTTAGCACTAAAAAGCCTACCTTTGATTTGAGAGAAGAATACCCTTTGATTTGTTCCATTTGGGAACATCTTGATTCTTTATATATTTCATAGCTGATTTTTAATAATAGTTCATATTTATTGTTTACCATGCTCCAGGCTTTATATATTTTAAACTTTATATATTTTATCTTAGCTCATTCCTAAGAATCTTAGAAGGTAGATGCTGTCTTTAGCATCCTCACCTTATAGTTGAGGGAAAGAAGTAAAACAAATTAACTAAAGCTGTGAGCTAGTAAGTGTTTGAACCCAGGCATTTTAATTCCAGAATCCAGGCTTCTGAACACTGTTAGATTCATTTTGTCTTTAAGTAATAGAACACAAAATAACAGTAGCTTAAATTTGATGGTTTTTCTTTTTTATACAAAAATGCAGAGGCCCATAATTGAAGAGCAGAGGCTCCACTCCACACAGTGCTCAGGGCTCCAGGCTCCTTCTCTGTTTCCCAACACATGCAGCATTCAGAATAGACGAGTGATCACCTCTGAATCTCAAGCAGCAAAACAAATAAAAATTTAAACGTTCCATTTTATAGCAGTAGACATTGAGGTTAAATTATTTGCCCAAGTTCCACCAATAACAAGCATTAGGACCAAGATTCACACTTTGGCTCTTAAGTATTCTACTCTCTTGTTTCTCTAATAAGGAATAACTATTCCATGTCAGTAGATTTACTGTAGCTCAAACAGAGTTTCTGTTTCCCTGGAAAAACAGGGAAACAGAAAAAGTCTATTGTGTAGACATTGAATATAGCAGTTAACCTAAGACACAGATGTGAGTCCTGTCACTCGACACCAGTGTTATAGAAAAGTTCCACTCTGCTTCATAGACGATTTGCTCATATTGAAGTGCCAAGCTAGATTGGCGGAGAGGAACATATATTGACCTTGAATGTTTACTTTGCTCATGAGCACACATCTGCTTTTGTTAACAGGGATGAGGGCAATCAGCGAGCTCTGGGGAGCAGACAATCTGGATGGGGAATTCTCTCCCAGTCTGTGAAGTTTCATCATCCATCAGGCTGCCCGGCAGGTCGTCAGCTTAGACAGTGTCCTGCTGCACCCAGAGGCTTCTGGGCTCTTCTGCTCTTTCAAAAGACGTATTCCTTCTGCGTGGCTCAAGCTGAACCTTAAGATGAGATTTCGTGGTGGGGTAACTACATCAAAGACCTCCCCCCATCCCAGTGGGCCTGGAAGAGTAAGACAGCTCTAAAAACCCCTCTCTTCTCCAGGGACAAATTCAAAACAAGAGAGCTGAGCCCTTACTCGAGCTTCTGTCTCAGAGGCCCTGTTCCTCTGCCCACTTTTAAATCCACTGCCCCAGCTTGAGCGTGTGTGGGGAAGGGAGGTGGCCCCACACTGGGAAGAGTTTCCGTTCCCTTCCTTTGTTGACAGTCCTTCATAGAAGACAGAATGCACACACAGATTGCAGGGGCACATGTGGCCTCAACATGAGTTTGGCATTAGCAGGCTTCATGTGGTTTCTCACCAGTTCTACCAGTTCTTCATTCGTCTGAGATGCGGGCAACCTGGCGACTGCACCATCCGCCCACTCTGACACAGGGGCAGGTAGCACGAAGGAGGGCCACCACAAGCACTTTTCTGCATCTCTCAGTAACTTTTCCTGAAAGAAAAGTGGAAGAAAAAATGGGGACATGCAACTATGACTGGGTATTTGCATCTTCCCATCACCCCAAGGGCTGAGAGCAGCTGTTGGATGATTGACTGACAAAAGCTGGACCCTCTGACATTGGAAGTGAAGCTTTTTCAAAGAGAAGTGTATGAAAAAAAAAATAGTGGAAGTAGCAGGTGGGAATACAGAGGGTCTTGGTGTTATGTTCAGGAAGTGTGTTCATAGTCTGACTTTATATTTTGATCTCAATGATTATATTGTGAAATTTTTCTTCAGTGCTAAGGACTGAACACAGGGCCTTGGGCACACTTGGCAAGCACTCTACCAACTGAGCTACACCCCCAGCTCATTTTTTTTTTTTTTGTAACAGACTTCCCACTTAAAATGGCTTTCTTCTGCAATATCTGCTCATTCCTTTGGTAAAAGCATTTTGGAATACACATAAGCACCCATTATCCCAGCCTCCTCCCTTCCTCTCCCCATCTCCTCAATGCCACACTTCAGTTTTCCCAAACCATAACTAACCCTGTCAAGTACAGGGAACTAGAGATCTGCACCCCATCTTCCTAAAGTGTTGGTGGAGGGTGATAATGGGTGACAAATGGTGACAGATTTGAGCAGAAAGGGGACCTGTACCCACTCCAGTGTCTCTGAGGTAAACAGACCTCAATAAGGCGAGTCCAAGTGTGAGAACTGAACACTACCTCAAGGATGGGAAAAGGTGAAATTTTCCTAGAGCCTAGCTTGGAGAGAGATGGGGTGTGGCAAGAGCCCCCCACTTCCACACCACCTCTGCAGGAATCCAGGTCCCCATCAACTAAGGGAGGGAAAGGAAACTGGGTATTGGGCTTCCTGCCAATTTTGTTCTGTGGGGCACTCAAGTTGAATTTGATTTAATATAGAAAAGTAAAGAAATATAACATAAACTTTCGATGTTGTATAAAATTCAAAAAAGTGCAAAAACTTCAACCTCAATTTTCAAAGAAATTAACTTTTAAATGAAAAACAATTCCCCATTAGCTTAGCAAAGTTTTTTTTTCTTTCCTTTGCTTTTTTTTTTTTTTTTTTGTGTGTTGTTTTTTGAGATACGATCTAGCTATATTTCCCAGACTGGTCTCGAAATCTTGGGCTCAAATAATCCTCCCACCTCAGCCCTGTGAGTAACTGGGACTACAAGTATATACCACCATGCCCAGCCAAAGATGTTTTTAAAAGTTCACACTCAAGGGGCTGGTGGTAGCTCAGTGGTAGTGCGCTTTCCCAGCACATGTGAGGCACTGGGTTTGATCCTCAGAACATAAAAATAAATAAACAAACAAATAAATAAATAAAGGTGTTGTGTCCATCTGCAACTAAAAAAATACTTTAAAAAAGTTTACACTCAATAATAGTGAATAAGGCTGCAGTAACATGGTTATACTTAGACTCTTTCATGATATATATAAATTGGTACAATCCTTTTGGCACATAATTTGATAAATACTAAGAGGCTTAAATCTTGACCTTGTAATTCTTATTCAGACAATCTATTTTTATAATGGAAGTTTCTATTATTATGAAATAACCAGAAACTTGGATAAAAATGCATACACACAGATGTATACACACAATCTATTTTTATAATGGAAGTTTCTATTATTATGAAATAACCAGAAACTTGGGTAAAAATGTATACACACAGACGTTTATGGGAGTGTTATTTCTAGTTGTAATAAATGTTGTGTCACACATTTGGTCACAGTGTGATTCTAACAATAAGAACATGGTTAAACAAATTATAGCACATCTATAAGATTTAATATTGATATAGATAGAAAGACTCTTCAAAAACATCATGGCTCCCTCCCCAGATTACATTAGAGATGATCACATACATAGCCAGCTCTTACTGCATAACAACCCTCCAGTTTTCATACCTTAAAACATTCTCAAAATCTGCGGATTGGTTGGATGGTTCTTTTGGTCTGGACTGGCTCAGCTGGAGCAGAATAATTGAGGATGTCCTCACATACTCATCTGGGACAGCCCAACCTCTCTATGTGGCCTTTCATCCTCTAGCTCAATTTCAGGCTGTTCTAATAGCATTGAGAGAGAAGTTCCAATACATAGCATGTGTCAAACCTCAGTATTACATTTGCTAATGTCCCATTAGCCAAAGTAAGTCACATGGCCAAGCGAAGGGACAAAGGTTGGAAAATAGATTCAATCTCTTGACTAGAAGATCTATAAAATATTGTGGTTATTAAAATCAGTGACACCATATGACTTGCTTTGGTTAACAGAACATGAAAACTCTTGGGACAGAAGATCTAAGAGCCAACACATGCTTTCCTTAGTCTCTCTCCTGCCTTCACAACAACCAGATACATTTGAGATGGCAGCGGCTCTGTTCTGTTCTGGAGTGAGCAAGATGAACAGGGTGTCTAAGCCATTCTGGGCTGGACATGTAACCTGTACAAGGAACAAACTCTTGCTCTATGAAGTCACACAACCAAGCTAACAGTTTTTCGATATTGCTATAAAAACTAATAGAACTAATACAAAAACTATGCAGTCTCTAAAATGATATTTTAAAAAATTATGACTTATGTGAGAAAGAGTTCAATATATAATTCTATATAAATAAGCAGATTTTAAGGCATATGTGTATGTTATAGAATAATAAATTTGTTAAACAAGCAAATGTGTGTATATGCATATACTGAAAGGGAATATATCAGAATGCTAACAGTGGGTTACAGGTAATTTTTGTTTTCCTTCTTCTCTATACTTTTCAATTTTTCTATAAGTTTTTATTATCATAGCAGATTATATGTTTTTTTCAATTACTCTCAAGCTCCTCTCTATGAGTACTGTTTATTCTTGCCCATGGTCATGTGATTTATTATGTCACCTGCGGGGGGAGGGTTATGTTTTCACCTTACTGGACTTGGGCTGAGTCATATGCCGTGTTTGACCAACGAAATGTGAATAACTATGGATATTCACCATGTTGGAACAGAAGGAATAAATCTTAACTTTGTGCCATCATCCAAGATGTGAATATCTATAAAAACTTAAATTGACAACAAGTATTGACCTATTTTAATCACTTGTGTCATTGAAATATTCACAGAACCGAACACTTGGGACTTAATGAGTTAAGACATTTTGGCCAGTTCACTTGTCCCTTTCCCAGGCGAGTCCTACATAGGGGCTTCCTCAGCCTGGAAGCTGGAATGACCTGATGAGAAACCCCATCTCACCTTCACCTCCATGTATGATAGTGAAATAAACCACAGTTAGAAGGCACTGAGATTATTGGGAGCCTTGTTAAAACACAGCAAACTTGAGTTCCACCTTCTAGTACCTCAGTAGTTAATAAGCAAACACATGTGCTGAGCGTCCAGCTAGAGCAGAAGACAGGGAGGAGACAGAGTTCCCTCAGTGGAAATATCCTTGTTAACAAGATGGAGTTCATCAGAAGATTATGTAACTTTGAGAAAACTGAGAATGAAATAAGAAAGCTTTATGAAAATAAGAATTTTCTAAGAAAATCCCTTTCTTACATTAAAAAACACACCAAAAAAAAAAAAATATGTCCCTCAGTGACCCATGAGCCATCAAATTCTAAATTTGATGGTTTCTTTATCCCACACAAATCTCAATCTCCCACCCACCTCCTTTCTCTCCCTGCCCCCCCCCCCCCCCCC
>NW_025999853.1:9709202-9750597 GCF_001458135.2 Marmota marmota marmota | reverse complement strand
TATATATATATATATATATATATATATATATAAAAATCCTAAATGAACAGAGTCCCTCATTCTACCCCTTGGTAGAAAACCAGAGTCCAAAGTTAGCATAAGGCCTGTACAAAGTGGCTATTTTCAAATGTGGGATGGATGCTTCAGATTATAAGTAGTTAGGTACCCTGTAGCATCAAATTCTGGAAGGCTTTGAGGGAAGCCGGACACCCACTTGAACATATACATTATGACAGTTATAAAGAGGAGAGCTTCTGGGCAGGCTAAGTAGAAAAGGTAGCCTCTCTGGCTGTGTGGGTGGATAGTGTCTGTGGGAACTGAATGTATGGCAGCCCTTCCACTGGGAGCTTTACTCACATAACCAGGCTAAGAGAGAAGTGTAGTCCAAATTTCAGCACCCTTCTTCCCTTCAACCCTTCAGTCTTGTATAAGACATAGCCCAGTCCTAAGTTTTTCTAGATTTGCATCTGATTTCAAAGGGCCAACTGGAGTGGAACTTTTTGTGGAACTTCAAATGGAATTTTCTGTGTCTGAACTCTTTATAGGAAGGGAGTGGATTGCTACTATTGCTTCCTTTTGTGCCTGGATCCCTAGACTGGAAACCAATCCAACTTTTCTCTCTTGCTAGGTCAGAGGCAGCCCTGTAGAGGCATAGCTATGGAACAAATCAACTGGGCATAGCTTTCTACCCTCATCACAATTTAGGAAGAGTAGCCCCATGGGTCAAGGAAACCCTCATAACCATTTTGGGAGGAGTCTGGTTAAATATGGCAATTGTGTTTTCTCAGCCCTCACACAATGTCATGTGGCAGCCATAATAACTATTGAATGCTCTTTTAGAGATAAGTGTTTGAAAAAAGCGCCATCCCCAGTGGACTAGCAGTCCAGGATCTATTACCAGGGTGGGTTTCTTGTGATCTCTGAAGGCCCCAGCATCACTGCAAGTCCTAGACCTGCTGCTGCTCCTGGGATCAAGATGGAAAAGGATGGAGTACTTGCTGATACCCAAGAGACAGAGTGAGCAGAAAGAGTCTACATCAGGGTGGCAGGCTTCCACACCTCTAGCAAATGGTGAGAGGCCTCAGGAGTAGTGAAGGGCGTTGCATCTTTTGGGGCTCAGGTAGTAAGAGGGATCTTCATCGAAGGCTGTTGGGCTGCTGAGGAGTAAGAAGCTGTACTACCTTCTATGAACAGTAGGAGGCACCACAGTTTTGGAAGGCAGAGGGTGCGTTTCTGAGCATTAGGAAAGGCTATTTGTTTAGTTATTTATTTTTCCTCTTCTTCAAATTGCAGAGACTCTTAGGATGGGATGGATCTGCCACCTCCTGGTGATGGTTTGCTCATGAACTTTGGAATACCAAGGATGAGGAAACAGTCTTTTCTGATGAAGATCAACCATGGCTCATCTACTACTATGACTATTATTGGCTATTAACTAGGCACTTTGCCCAAAGCTGTGCAAAGATTTTTTTTTTCCGTTTAGTCTTTGAAATAACTATGAAGTAAGTACTACTGCAGTTTAGGAATCTGCAGCTTAGCAAGGCCATGTAAATTATTCAAGATAAAATAGTTTGGAGTGGTACAACCTGGCACAGAACACAATTAAGTCAGAATCTAGAGTCCACAAGCCTCAGCATTACTTTCATTTACAGCATCTGCCTTAAATGTCTCAACAAGAAGTAATTTATACTGCTGAGATATCTTCCTTCAGTGAATGCCATGTGGCAGGAATTGTGTTTATCTTCTTCACCACTGTGGTAAAAATGCCTAGCATAGTACTTGGCTCCACAGTAGGTCCTACATACGTTCTGTGGAATGAAAGCAGAGATGTGCATGTAGCAGAAAACCAGCAGTTTGCACTGAGTCTATTTTATGAACTGAGCTATGAATCACATTCCTGTTTCAGGTCGAGGGAGGGAGACCATGACCATCGGGCTATTTGTGCTTTTACTATTTCAGATTCAAAACAAGCATTGTTTTATGATCAAAATGAATGACACTGACATTCTATCACATCTTATCAGACTCCTCTTTATTCAAAATGTTGTTGGTACTATTACTTAATAAATTGGAGCAAGCAATAAATTCCACTGGTCTACAGAGACTGGGTTTGGGTTCCCAGTACCAAAATGATTTTGATTATTGAGTTGGCATATACCCCTAAACATTCCTAAATCAGCGGCTGGCAGTGAGAAGATTCTGAGAGAAAAAGAAAATAACCAGCACGCGCGTGCACACAAACACACACCCACACACACATATGCACGTACAAACACACACACACACACACACAAAAAAAAAAAATCTAGCAGCTTCAAAGCCTCTACACATTAAAGGATTCCTTATGGATTACATGGCTGTATTTGTAAAAGAGGACAAAGAACTAGAAAGAACCTTATTTATATTACAAAAAATTTAAAAAATATTTCTTTGAAAATTTTCTGAAGAGAGTAGGGAGGGAAAAAAAAAGTCATACAATGGAACTCTTAAAAATGTGTGTCAGCAACACAATAGGAAAGCAGAGTAAATGTAGGCAAGGCAACCACATGAAGCCAATCAGAGAGTGCGTTCATTTGTACTCTAACAGCAGACATAGATGGAGAAAACAACCAACAGAGTAGAGAATCTAGGAGCAACAATGCCAACTCATGGTAAGAGGGTGGGTGGAGAGTGGTGTGGCATGTGGGAGGGGGAAGAACATTCTAGAATTAAAAACAACAAACTATTCATATCATATTCCTAAAATCTGTATAATGAAATCTGTTTATATTATCCTCAAATTAATTGTTCAATGTTCAAATTTCAGCGTCCCAGCCAATGACCCACCAAAAATTTCCTTGTTCATAATGTTTTCTTTTCTTGATTCTTTGAAAAAATAACAAATGAGTTTTCTCCATTTATAAAGCTGCTCTGAAATGCCTTCTTACGTCACAGAGGCTGGGAGGTCATCTTGGGACACTGGAGTAATGGGGGGCCCTTGGCCAGGACCAGGAGGTTTTTGTGATTGTGAGGCAACTTCTGATCCCATTAGCTGATGGTTGACTGACATTTTGGAACAAGATTTTGCAAGGGACTGGGGAAAGGAAAAGAAGGAGCATGGGAAGGAGGCACTTAAAAGATTGAGAAGGCAGGAATGAGCTGAGTGCTCCCAGATTTGAGGAGGATTTTATTATTGGATGCAGATCTGTGTTGAGCTTTCAGCCAGGATCTTGGAGGCCTGGTTTGAGAGACCTAGTTAAAGTTTTCTTATCAGATTTATACTGACCTTACCCAGAAAACTAACTCTGTGAGAAAAATAAGTGAACTTCCCATTTATAAATTAAGCAACAGTGTATGCAGGCATGAGGGATAGCTCTTCCCGGAGGGCTAAGGGTATATTTTAGAGAAAATAAAAGGCAGTACAGCTTTACATGCCTGGAAATTGTTTCCCAGAGAAGTGACATAGGCTAAAAATAACTAGTTCCATGAAAGATTTATCTAGATTCCATGGTGCTAGATTTGTAATACTGTTTTTAGTGGAAGTGACATGCTTTAGGGTTTGTTCTTAAGTTGTCCTCAGTATTTCTGTCAGAGGCAGAATGTTGGTTGAGTTGAACAGAATCTGATCAATTATGTCATTTCTCACTGCAAAAAAAAAAGTAATTATATGTTGGAAGATTTCAGGAAGCTCCTCTATCCAAAGTATGTAGGAAGGTGAGGAAAAAATAAATAAAAATGGGCTTTTTAGTCAGACTGGCTGGGGTTTAAAGTTTACTTACACTATTTCCTGAATGTAAGACCTTGAGTAAACTACTTAGCCTCTCTGAACCTCAATCCAGTGACCAGAATAAAAGTATGTGCCTAATAAGGTCTCCGTGAGAAACAAGTAAGATATGTGAAAACCTAGACCAAGTCTTGACACACAGTAGGTATCCAATAAATGTTAGCTGCACTTATTTCCTCTCCTGTTCCTACAACTTCTGCACTCATATCTGCTCTCTAATTCTGAAATTCTTTTCACTGGTAACAGAGCCTTTCCTTGCATGATTAAAAATAAGAATGACCCAGCTACTAGGGAGAGAGGCAGGATGATCACAAGTCTGAGGTCAGCCCCTCAACAACTTAGCAAGACCCTGTATCCAAAAAAGGGGGGAGGATACTGAGGATGTAGCTTGGTGGTATAGCACCCCCTTGGTTCAATTTTCTGTACTTCAAATATATATATACATATATGCATATATAAAAACATATATAATAAAAGTAATGAGAGAAATAGCATAATTCTCAAAAGAGTCCTATGAGATATATACTATTATTGACCCCATTTTACAGAGGAAAAATCCAAATCTGTGAGGTTAAATACTGTTTCTGTCATCTATTGTTGCATAACAAATCATCCCAAAATTTAATGAATTGAAACAACCAGCTTTTTGTTATATCTCACAGTTCTATAAGTTGACTAGGCTCTGTGGGGCAGTTCTTCTGGTCCACATGATGCTGTCTGGGGCTGCATTTATCTGGAGGCTCATCTGGACTGGAGTATCCAAAATAGTTCAATCACATGCCTGGCAACTGGTGCTAGCTATCGATGGGACACAGCTGGGGTTATCTGAAGAGTGCATCCATGTTCCTCCATATTCCCTTGGCAGGATAACAGCACAGTTCCAAGAAGGAGCATTCCAAGAAGAAAGAAATTGGATCTTCCTGTTCTTTTAAGGCCTGACTCAGAAGTCTCAGAACATCACTTCTGCCAGTCTAGTGGTCAAAGCAGTCACAGGCTCACCAAGATTTAAGAGAAGGGGAAAGAAATGCCACCTTCCAGCAGAGGAATAGCATGAGTGTACAGGAAGCAAAAGAGTTGATGTCAGGCCTAATTGGAGACTGTATCACAAATACTTTGCTGGTCAGTGTCAGAGTTAAGATTCTAACAACACCACTCTAACTTCAGAATTCATGTACTCAACCATAGACTATATATATATATATATATATATATATATATATATGACAATTTACAATTAAATTCCTGTGCCTATGCAAAGTTCATTAAGTGCAATATAATTTCAGAGGGAAGACCAGTACTTCTATAGCTAAGATCTTGAAAGTCCCCCAAAGGCCTATGTGTTTAAGACATGGTTCCCAGGGTGGCACTGTTGGAAGGTGGTAGATTCTTAGAAGGCCCAGTGGAAGGTCTTTAGGTAATTGGGGGGTATTCCCCGAAAAGGGACTATAGTACTCTGGTCATCTCCTCTTCCTTTTTTTAGCTTCCTGGTCATGAGATGAGCAGTTTTTCTCTACCACACAGGCCGGCTATGATGTGCTGCTTTGCCACAGGCCCAAAACAATGGGGCTGAGGGATCATGAACTGGAACCTCCAAAACTGTGAGCCAAAATAAACCTTTTTCTCTTTACAAATTAATTATTTTAGGTATTTTGTTATAGTGATGGAAAGTTAACTAACAGAAGTACAAAACTAAGAATCTGAAGATTATGAATTGAAAAACAGTGATAACATAACCTTCTTCCTCATGAAATGAAAACATGTTGTTGAACTGTCATAAAAGTTACATGCACTAAAGTTAAAATTAATTATTTCTGAATTTTTCCATTTATTAAAGCTAATAGTGTGTGTGTGTGTGTGTGTGTGTGTGTGTGTGTACACGTACATGCACATAGACTTGGTAAGGTTGTGACAGGAGCAGAGGAGTGTGGGATAAGACACTTGAATTGTAAGTGCCCTAAGCATATACTCAAGCTGCCTATTGAGTAAACTATGACTGTATGGGAGACGTCAGAGAAACCTAGAATTAGTGAAGCTTCCAGGGAAAGTCAGAATTTAGCCTGGCTCTGAAGACTGATTAGATTCTGAATAAGTGAGAAAGAAGGGAAAGGGAACATCAGAACAAGGATGAACAGTAAGCAATAGCTAGGAAATGGAGGAAGGGACCAGATTGAAGTGATTTGGAAACAGGAGAGCTGATGAATAGGGTATTTCATGATTGGAGCTACTTTGGCTCCCTATTTACAGAGGTATCCTGGAGAAGAATGGAGAAGCAGATTACAAGAACGAAAATCATCATGAAAGCCAGCCCCAGCTGTTTTGAGCCTCAACCTTGTTGAAGACGGATGCCTGGAGAGCTCTCTTGCAAACTGGGTACAGAGGATGCTGCTTGAGGATTGCCCCAGGAGCCAGTCCAGGAACATCCTCCTAGTTCCATTTGGAAAGGGTTTAACAAGTATACAGAAAGCCTGGTCTTCATGACCCTTCCTACAGTACTCTCTAGAGGGTTCGGTAACCTAAATCTCTCTTACATTACCTCTTTACCAGTACTTCTGGGTGAAGGTAAGGACTTGGGGATTTTTTTTTTCTTGAGTCATTCTGAGTAAATACCATCTATAGATTGTCTTCTTACTAGAAAGGTGGCTTCTGTCCTTCTTATTTGCAAGACCTTTCCTTCTTCATATTTTAAAGAAATCCCGTATGACTGTTGTAATCTTTTCATGTAAATTACAAATGTTTAGAATCCCTGTCAAAGGAATGAAATAAAAGCAGATGTTTTCCCTTATGCTGGCCCCAAGTAATACCACATTAGAAAACAGAGAGTATTTTCAAGTCTTGTTTAAAAAATATTCCAAGAAAATAAACACTTGTTGAATGCAAACAAGAACAGAGTATGACATTTTTTTTAAAAATATAGAATTTAGTGCTAAGGAGTCTGTGGCCCAAAGGTCCAAGTTCACAGTATGATTGCAGCTAGGTCAGAATCCAGTCTTAGTCTTCTGGAATCTCAGGCTAGTGTGATTTCTATATTCTGTGAGATAGATTAACTGCAAAGGTGGCTATAATATTTTTTGTCTCCCTGTATCTACATCCTTTTCAATATGGCTTTACAATATGGCTTTAATCTTGAGTAACATTATTCCCCACCTCTAGAATCTGGTTGATCTTGTGATTTGCTTCAGCCAACAGAAGTGGCAGAAGTGATGGCGTCACTTCTGAGCTAGGTCTCAAGAGACTTTGTATGCATCTGCTTGCTTTATTGGAAACTTACTAGCATTTTATGGACAAGCCTGGTTGTATCTTTGACCATTCCTAATATTGTAATAAAATATCTGAGACTGGGTAATTTCTGAGTAATAAAAATTTATGTGTCATAGTTCTGGATGCTGGGAATTCCAAGATCCAGCAGAGGGCTTGATCTCTTCTTCCAACATGGTGCCTTGAATACTTCTTACTCCAGAAGGGATGCATCTATATCCTCCCATGGCAGAAGACATAGAAACATAAAAAAAGAGCAAATAGCTCCCTCACATCTCTTGTATAAGATCATTCTATTCATCAGGTCTTTATCCTCAAGCCTTAATCATCTCCTAAAGGCCCTTAATACTATCTCATTGATGACTTAAGGTTTAATATAGGAATTTGGGAGGTAAACATTCAGACTCTAGAACTAGGCTAGACTGATAAAGGACAAAAAGACACAAGGAGAATAGATACCAGTTACCCCAGAGAAAGCCATCCTAGATGCTGACAGCCAGTTGACTACCACATATGTTATGGTTTGGATCTGGAATGTCCCGCAAAGTCTCGTGTGTTCAAAGGCTTTTAGGAAATGACTAGATCATAAGGGCTCTGACCTCATCAGTGGGTTAATCCATTGATAGTTGAATGGACTACTTCCTGGGAGGTGGGACCTAGTTGTTGGAAGTAGATCACTGCAGACCTGGCTGGAGTGTTTATCTTTTCTCCATTTCTCCTTTCTCTCCTTTCTTTCTTCTCAGATGCCATGATCTGAACAGCTTTCTTCTTCCACAAATGTCTGCCTTGACGTTTGCTTCACTTCAAGCCCAAAGCCATGACACCAGTCGACCATGGACTGAATCCTCTAAAACCATGAGCTAAAATAAATCTTTCCTTCTCTAAGTTGCTCTTGTCAGGCATTTTGGTCACAGCAATGAAAAGATGACTAGCTCAACATATGAGAGAACCTAGCCCATTCCATCAGAACGCAAACTGAACATGACTGAGGCAGGAGAGACCAGAAAAACTGACCCACCAACTCAAGATCAATAATATATACTCATTGTTTTAAACAGAATCTGGCAATTCTCTCTTTCTAAAAGGCATGATAGTAAATATTATAGGTTCATGAAGCTGTCCTAACTCCCCTATTGCTGTTGTAGTGCCAAAAATAGTAGGTAAATAAATGAACATGGCTGTGTCCAAATAAAGCTCTGTTTCCAAAAACAGTCATCTGGCTCACAGGATGTAGTTGCTGATCCTTGATTTTAAGCCATTGAGTTTTGGGGTGATTTGTTACACAATAAGAACTAACCAATATGCTATATAATTCTGGATTGACATCCCAAATTTTATAAAAGTAAATACCAAATGCTATGGTTTGAATGTCACCCCCCAAAATTCATATTTAAATTTAATTGCCATGGTAATGGCAGTAAGAAGTGGGCTCTAGATCAAAGGATAAGTTTGGTCCCCAACCTTTCTCTGTCTTACATGTGCTCACTTTCCCTTCTACCATGTTGACACAGTGTGAAGGCTGTCATCAAATGTGTCCCTTTGATTGTGAATAGTCATACATAACTGCTGTTATCTGCAATTGGATTATATTACTGTCATATAACCACTATTCAGTCCTTAAAACTACCTGTTATGGTTGCAGACCCAATTTGCAAGCTTCTGAATTCAAATTTCTACCCAACTGAAACAGATTGCTGAGAGGCCTGGAGAGCTTCAAAAGCCAGTAGCAGTTTGTGCTCAGTTCTCATTCTCATTGTCCCCAGAGCATTTAGTGCTCTGACCACACCCTCTTTGAAATTCTCTCCTCCTTTGACTCTCATACTGCTTCTAGTTCCTTTCCTTCATCTCTGGTCTCTCAGTAGAAACTCCCTACTCAGAGCTGCTCTCTTCTTTGCATATTTCAGTCCTGGGCCATTTTCCCTTTATCCTCCACACCAGTGGGTGTTAGACAAGCATATGTGTCATAATTGCCAATCCATAATTCGAACTTATTTAAAACTTGGGAGCATAATAGATGATTTTGAAAAGTTCCCCAGGTGAATTTAATAAACACTCCATTTTACTTTCTGATCTGCAGTGTGACTGTGCCATTCCCCCATCAAGAGATAAAGTCCATGTCTCAATATTTTTAAATAGGATTGCACCGGTGACATCTTTCACTAATAGTGTGACAGAAATGATGATAGTTCCAGACATGGCCCTTTATTGGCCTAGTGCCTTTTACTTCCTGCTTCTCATAAGATTATCTTGAAACCACCATGAGATGAGATTAGAATCCTAAGTCATATGAAGTGTCCTCAAAGGACAAGATCCCATAAATAAGGGGAGATACTATCTTGCAAATAGATCCTCCAAGCCCAGCCACTATAGCAAATGTCATTTAAAAAAAAATTACCTAGCCAAGTCCTTTCCAAATTCCTGGCCCAATAAATTGAGTAAAAATAAATGCTTTTGTTCTATAATTAAGTTTTGGAATAGTTTATTACTCAGTAACAGGTGAACTAGACCAACACTCCCCTCCTATGTACGCATATAACCCTGTTAAGAACCAGTGAAGAACCTACCTGCCTACATGGCCTTTGTGGATTAAGCCACTAACCATGGGCTCATAGTTCATAAATCTTCTTCTTTCCTCTTTCATGAACTCTGGACCAGATATTTATGAAGATGTCCTGCTCAAACGTAATATATACTGCACTGAACATATCATCTCTATTTTAAAAGCTCCTTTCCCTTTTTGTAATCAACCCACTGTCTTCCAACTCACTCCTACCTGGAGCAGCCAATGAGTCACAATGTCCTTCTGTCCACTTAGTCATTATCCTAACTAGGTCTTTATCATCTCTCAGCAGCATTATGGCAGTGGCCTCCCAAGTTGTCTGCCTTTCATTACTTCAGTCCATTTTCCACAGAAGGCCAGTGAGTTTCCTACAGTATGGTTGGCTCACACCATCTCCTTCCTTTGAAAGGAACAACAATTCCTGAACGTCTACCAAAAGAACTTCAAACTTAGTGTGGCATTCAACGTGTCCTCCATTATTGAATGGCTAAGTTCTTCTCTGCCTTTCATCCGTTATCTCTGTTACTCAACAGAACTCCCAGTTACCTGGTCTGTGAGCTGTCTTTTCACGACTCTGGGCTTCTGCACAGGGTCTTTCTTGTCTCTGATGTCTTGACTCTTTTTATGTTCATGTAAAAATTTCAAAGCCCTGTACAATCTCCACATTCTCTTGTGTGCATTTTCTGATTGCTCTTTCCCCCTGGCTATCTGCGGTACAACTCTAATAATAATTCCAATGCAAACTGCACCTCCTAAAGCTCTACAGTGAAACCCCCAGTTATAAGCAATTATTTTGTTCTCTGCACTCTTTCAATACATTTCTCTATTTTGTTTCCTAAAAACAAATACTTATGAACTCCTAGTATATGCCAGACACCAAATAAGAACCATGGATATGTAAATCAGGTCTTGGCCTCAAGAGGTATAGTTAAATGTAATGCATGCTACAAAAATATTTCTTCTCTACTTTATCCTTAGTTTATTTTTTGTTAGTATTAAAGTGGGATGGGAGCTGTATTTTTGAGCAATATTCTTAATTCAGAGGTCATTTCTTATCACAGCTTACAATTTACCCTAGGCTTTGTATTATATTGAGGTTCAGATAGTGGTTATTAAATAGTGTCAGAGGTACCAGTGGTTAAAAGAGTAACAATTTATGGGCTCTGTACAGGCAAATAATAATGCTGAATGTAAAGTATATGTTTAGGGCTATAGTAGATGTGTATTTGCTTACCCTGTTCTCTTTTCTTACTGGACTTTCATTTCTCAGTCTTTCTTGCAGTAAGGTATGGCCAGTGGCTAAGTTCTTGCCTCTGGGATATAGGTAGGAAGTGATATATATCTAGGCCTGGCCTATAAAAACCTGCTAAATCTTCTACATTCTCTCTGTTCTCTTCCTGCAGCTGAATGGAGAGGATCCTGAATGTGGATCTACAAGATGGAAGAAGCCTAGGCCCCGAGTTGCTAATGAGGGAATCAATGGCTGGCCAAGAACACCTGCATGAGTCAGAAATGAACTTTTATTGTGTGAATCTCTGAAAATTTGAAGCTGTTAGCTGTTGGCTTATCTTGACTAATCCAAATGCTAGGTTTAATGTAACTTTCCTAGGTTGATTATGATATCTACTTTTCAAGAGTTCCCCGTAATAAAAAAAAAAGATTTCAAAACTGTATTTATTACTCCATTTAAGTATGTGCTCTCTTGTTTTTATTATCAGAAATAATAGCCTTGTCCAATCTCTTACTTTTGGAAATGGTAATACCAAAAAAAAAAAAAAATTAAAAACTCTTAGAGTATGGGAGGTCTCAGAGAGTCTCTAGAGTATGTTTGAGCTCTCCACAGCAAGCTTTCAAGAACTTGTCATAAAATGGGGACACTGATGTTCAGGCCTGCTGAATGTTGGAATAGAAATAGGGGAACATAGCTTTGGTTTCCATGATACCTCAGAACCTATAATTTTTTTAGGATTGTCGTAAGAATTAGATAATTTTCTAGCATTAGAAAATTAGACAATGGTCTCTAATTAGAAAATAGTACACACTTAGTAACATCTGTTCTTATATTGGGAAACAGATATACAAACACACACACACAAACACACACACACATCTAACAAGTTGGATATATGATAAATGTTAAATAATTGACACAAGCAAGAAAAAATGGACAAGTGTGGAAGGTGGGAATCCTACTAGACTGAAATAGAAAAAATAGTTTTTTTCTTTTTTTCCATATTTTTATTAGTACATTATAATTGTACATGATGGTGGGATTTGTTGTTACATATTCATACATGCACAAAATATGACAATATAACTTGGTCAATGTCATTCCCCATTATTTCCCTTTCTCTCTCTGGTCCCTTTCCTCTACTATACTAATTTCCATTTGATTTTCACAAAAACATCCACAACTTTTATTTCCTTTTTCCTGTCTAGCTTCTACATATGAGAGAGAACATACAACCCTTAACTTTCTGAGTTTGGCTTATTCTCTTTAGCATAATGTTCTCAAGTTCCATTCATTTTCCTGCAAATAGCATAATTTTTTTTTCTTGATGACTGAATAAAACTTTATTGTGTGTATATCATATTTTTTAATCCATTTATCCATTGATGGACATCAAGGCTGGTTCCATAGTTTGGCTATTGCAAATTGTGCTGCCATAAACACACGTATGGGTTAGGATCAATACCAAGGAGTGATACCTCTGGGTCATATGGTGGTTCCATGGAATGGAAAAAACAGGTCTCAGTCATGGATTCCTTTGAGAAAATTTCTCATTTCTAATCTAATGGAGATGACAGATCTACATGTACAACTCTATGAAGACATCACTAAAAAAAAGAGAGAGAAAGAAAGAAAAGAAAAAGGAAGGACAAAAGGAAAGATTAATTCAGTGTTCTAGAAGAAAAATTCATAGATTAAATTAAAATGTATAGCAGGTACTACTGACTCTCCCTCACATACACATTTATGTGTGCACTTGTGAAATAAGTATGCCAATACATGAAGGATAAGTCATAAAAATTGTTCATATGTTTAGGAACAAAGATTTACAATACATTTCTAAAATGGTAGAAGATCCAGAGTCATTAAGGGGAGGTTTCAATCCAAACTAATCATTTTATAAGCAAGACAAGAGACTTGAAGAGGTCTAGGAAATAACTGAGCCAGGACTTGAGTCTTGGTCTCTTGGATTTCTGACTTAATGATCTTACCACTAACTCCTTTCTAGTCAACGTATTATTCCACAATGCCACTGGACAAACTCTTTGGAAGTCTTAGTTCCAGGCAGTGAGGATTTCCCATCTGAACAGTACCATGGACACAGGTCAGGCTTGAGAAAATGTTCTTTTAAAGGATTTACAAAATAGTTTAAAAACAGTTTAAAATACTTACATATAAGCCTCCATTTATTGAACATGGCTTGTGTGCCAGGCACTGTGCTAAATGTTTTACATATATAATTCATTTATCCATTTACTTATATTTTTATCTGTAACTGCAATATGCCAAGCATCTGCATGCTAACATACAATAGTGAAAAGGCATATTAGGTTCTCCACCTCATTCCTCACAATAATTCCATATGGTTTTTGTTGGTTTGTTTAATGCATCAATTTACAGATAAGGAAAATAAGGTCCTGAGAACAATAATGATGGCTACAATATATCAACGTCCTACCACGAACCAGGCACTGCTCTAAGCATTCTGTATTAATCCTCACAATAGTCCTGGGAGGTTGGAAATGGAGGCCTGGAATGTTTAATTGACTGATCACAGAGATCTTAAACAGTAAGCAGTAGAGCAAGGATTAGAATCAATCCTGCGTGGTACCACCAATACTTTTCTTCTTCCCCCTCCTCCTTCTTTTTTTTTCTTTTTTCTTTTCTTTTTTTTTTTGGTGGTGGGATCAAACCGAGATTCTCATGCATGCTAGGTAAGTGCTCTACCACTGAGTTGCATCTCCAGCCATAATACGCATAATCTTCAACACTACATTATTGCTAGGATTCTGGGGGAGCCTAAACTATTTTGTCTACAGACACATCTGCTGAGAGCACAAGTATTATTTTGCATATAATATTTGCTCAAGTGTTTACCATGTGTTAGAGAACCATACCTAGACATATGACCTACAGGTAAAGCCCCCAGAATAATGCTGGCCCTTAGTAGATCCTCAATCTAGTAAAGAGATGGTAAGCAAGAGGAGTAAATAAGCAAGACTAAAAAAAAAAAATCCAGAAGTTATGAAGGAATGAGAGCTGTTGATAGCTGTTGCTAGATCTTCACTTGTTCACAAGGCTGGGTTTGCTTTATTTAAGACAGAAATAGGAAGAATCCACACAAACTTTCACATACCTACTTGAAAAAGGAATTTCTACAGAATTAGACTTCAGCCATAACATTTACTGTGTAATATAATTTACCCATCTGCTTAAGCCATCCCATTGCAAAGCATGGATACACACCTTAAGAATAAATAACAGACTAGAACAATTTTCAGTTTCAAGTAAATTCTTTTTAAAAAAAGAATAAAACAGTAAAATCATAAAATTTCTCCATTCTTTTTTACCATATGGATTTCCTTGAGGTTTAATAATATTATAAATAAAGCAGCTTTGAGATGAAATACCAATCAGTGAGCAACAATTTAGAAACATTTTGAAGAAACAAATATCATATCCCAGCGTTGCCAGGTTTTCAGCATCAGTAAGACAGAAAACAGAACAAGAACTCTCATTTGTTCTATCAAGAAAGCATAAATATTGGCTTCGCATTAAGCCAACCTCTTGCAGCTGTACACCAGCTCTCAACTATTAAAAGATTCTTAAATTCCCAGGGAAATAAAAATCAATTTCAGCCATATAAGTCTTGTATAAATTTATTGTGCTTTCTTCCAAATATTTTCTCATCAAGGCATTTGGAACAAAAATGTTTTTCGAAAGAAAACGTCTCCAGTTCACCTATTACACCATTATGAATATTTGAATGACTTCCAGTAACTTTGCTTAGAAAATGTCGATGTCTTATAACATGCCAATGACAGCTCAGCATTAATGTCAATACATTTCATTATTTGGCAAGATAACTGCTCATAGCAATAGATTGGAATTCTGATTGCCATTTTCAAATATTATATTTCACTTTAATCACAGCACCCTGAATGGTTGCTCTTCTCTTTTCTTGCCCTCTTGGCAAAATACACATTTCTCAGATTATATTAAAATCTGTTTTATCTATTAAAGCTCAAAATGAGCTAAGTGATTACTATTTTAATCCCAAACCAATATGTGTAGTCAGGTCTTGAAAGACTTCCAATTATTGTACTTTTTGTTCATTTTTTTAGATAATAATAATGTTCTGTGTCATTTTCCCTGGAGCTCATTTTACATATTCTATTTGTAGAAATTGTCACCACTGGTATAGTGACTATTATTCACATGGCTCAAACAAAGAGATGGATGTAATGTTAATTTTCTGAGTTTTATAAGAATCTATAAGGAATATCCTGCATACTTGCTAAGCTGGAAAAATAGAGATGTACTTCCCCAACTTTTTTTTGTACATTAGTAACTCCTGGAGAGCTGGTTCAAATAGTCATAGGCCCTACACCCAGAGTTTCTGACTCAGAAGGTCTGTGTGGGTTTTTGTACTTTGGTTTCCAACAAGTTCCCAGATGATGCTGATGTTGTCAGTTCGAGGACCACCCTTTGAGAAACAACGGAATAGAATGGAGTGGCCCATAGAAAAGACTTTGGAGTTCAGTAGTCTTGGGTTCAAATCCTACTTTGTCAGTTAAGGGCTCATTGATTTGGAATGGTTTTCTGTGATTATTTTTAAGTCTTAGCTTCCTCATCTGCTTAATAGGAATTTTTAAAGGATTGGATAAAATAATGTCAGTATAGCACTTGACATAGTGTTGGGCAGATACTTAGCAATATAAGACAGCCATGGTTATTAGAAATGAACGAGTCCCTTTTTCTGGGGTCTGCCTAGTTAAACATGCAGTGCTTCTGCTCCATAGCCTGGTATGTTTGGCAAATTACCTGTCAAGTATGTCTAGATAAGCAGTTTTCTAACAATGAGTTTCAGGATTTGAATTGCTTGGGTGAGCTTTAAAAACACTTAAATATTTTCACTCTCAGGCCTTCTTTCAGCAGGAGCTCCAAACTAAACACCATACTAAAATTTAATTTGATTCCGTCTTTTGATTTATTTTTCACTTAAATTGCTTTATAGTTCTACAGTTATGCCTTCTTCTGAAAGATTTTTTAAGAACATCCGTTTATTTTCAAAATCAGACTCAAGTCTTTGGAGACTAATATCCTTGTTCTCCATATTTTGCTATTAAGAGACCTGGTGTTCAGCCAAGGCAACATATTAATAAATTTAAGCTTGAGATTTTCATTGTCATGTGAACATTGAAATTGGCTCTCGATTACACAAAGCAGCCAATTCAACAGGAGACGTGTATTGGATTTACAATGAACACGTTTGTGAAAGAATTCCTTTAAAAATCCCTGATTTTGTAGTTTTTCAATTTGTAAAAAAAAAGAAGCATGATCCACCAGTCACAAAAATCCCAGCCAATTCGGACCAAGTTTATTTTGAGAAATACATGATTTTACTTTAGTCTAGTGTTAATAAATAAATTTGTTTTGCATTCAATCATTCATTCAATTGTTCATTTAACACTAAATTCCATCTTGCTGGTAGGTATGGGGCTAGACACTAGGGAAAACACTTACTTCATCCCCTCAGAGCTAATAGTCTATTGAGAAAGGTGAAAGCAGTTATTAGAACCTCATTTTAACAGGCTAATAAATCACCAGTCCTTACCAGTTAACAAGCTTTAGAAAGTGCTTGTGTTCATACTCAATTACCCATGAATCTGTTAAATATCACCTAAAGCTTCAGGCACTTCTACTGCTCTAGGTGGTGTCCTCTAGAAGTTGGATCCTCCAGAGCTTCTAAACCAATGAGTTTAAATATTTACCATGGTTTTATCTGTAAAATAAAGAAGACAAAAATTGAGTCAGTTTTGTAACTTGCAACTGGCTACTACATAAGCTCTCTAGCAAAATGACATGACTGAAGACAACAGCAATCTATACATCAAACTTTTTTCAAAAAAATGCAGGGATTTATGTTCACATGCTCTGTTATGAATTAAAGATTTGTTTCCCCTAAATCCTTAGACTGAAGCCCTAACCCCAATGTGGTAGTATTTAGAGATCAGACCTTTGGGAAGTGATTAGGGCTGAAGGAGGTCATGAGGGTGGGTGGGGATCTCATGCTGGGATTAGACATCAGAGATTTCTCTCTCTCTCTCTCTCTCTCTCTCTCTCTCTCTCTCCTCACCCCCCTCCACCATGTGAGGACACATCGAGAAAGCTGCCATCTCAAAACCAAGAAGAGAGAACTCACCAGAAACCACATTGGTCAGTACCTTGATCTTGGACTTCCCAGCCTCCAGAAGGGTAAGAAATAAATTTTGTTGTTGAAGACACCCAGGCTGTGGTGTTTTGTATGGCTACCTGAACAGACTAAGACATGACCTTGGAAAGTCACAGGAATTTTCACAAAACTGTGGAAATGCTCCAAACTTACCTCTTATTATTCCCAAGCAGACTCCTCTTAGCCCCAGTCTGCCAGATATCTCTTTACTATTGACAAAACACAATTTGCTCTTTTTTTTTTAACCTCTAGTGTATACTACTCCTGTTGTTTTCTTTACCCAAAATGCCCTTCCCAAATCTTCCACTTCTGGTTGTGAGGCTCATCTCTAGAAACTCTGGGTTGATTAGCTCTATTCCTTTCTCACACTATGCATTTCCATTTCACCAGGCACTTATTTGTGTCTCATTCCTTTGTATTCTATGTCCAATCAAGGATGCAGATCTTATCTCCTCACTTAGACCTTGAGCATCCCTGGGACAAACCTAGGGTCAAATCTTTTGTGTCCTCCATTGGCCCTCTTAGAGTGTTGTGCAAAAAGAATGGGAATAAAACTTACTGAATGAAAACTGAACTAAATGCTGAGAGCCAACGAATGTTCTGAAGCAAATGGATCAAGTAATACAAAGATGTACAATAAAACCCTGGCTCCAGAGGCTGTGGGTGGGGGGTGATAGGGGAGAGCTGTTCTGGATAAGTGAGTTTAATAGATGGCTGAGGATTTGTCCTTTTAAACACCAACAGTTTTACTTTTAATTATCTTGGATGGAAACATTTCCAGTATGTTAATCTTCTCTGCCTTCTAAAATAGTGCATTATAAACATAACCCAGCTAGATCACTCAGGGTTGTCATTAAAAGTAGTATCAAGCTATAACACTGAGAAGCCCTCAAGCCCTTCTGAGGTATGCAGAACTATTTGTCCCTATTCTAAATGGCTGCAGATTGCTGAGTTTTTATTGTTGTTTTGTTTTTTAGCTTTTCTGGGTCTTCCCTTGCTGCCATCAATTTCACTGATGCCCATGTTAGTGACTGTGCCGTTTCTACTCCTTGCTCCTAATTTGCTGCTTCTCAGCTGAAATGAGTTTGGAAATCAGATGCCCCAGCTCACTGTGGTTGTTGTCATGATTATTATTGTTAGAAATGTGTGTAAACTGAGAGCAAAGGGCTTAGTCTGTGTGAGGACTTGACAAGGTCTTTGTGGTTAAATGGCATAAGAGTCAAATGCATCTGTGTTGTGAACTTCTAATCAGGCTGCTCTGAAGACATTTTTTTTTTTTTTTTAATTCTCCTGTGATGCTGGGGATGGAACCCAGGGCCCCATACTAGGCAAGAGCTCTACTACTGAGCTACAATCCCCAGCCCCTGAAGACTTTTAATTTACTTTATAGTCTTGCTTTTATGTTCTGAAAATAAAACTTTTTGATATACGTATTTCAGATGAATTTGGATTTCAGTCATGATATTTAGAAATGTGCCTTACTGTGGACTTAGAGTATAAGATACATGTTAAGTAATGTGGAATGGTCCTCTGAAATGCATATTCTGTACATCTTGTTCACTGTTTACTATATTGCTCTAGAGCATCATAGATACTCAATAAATATGTATTGAATGAATTAAATAAACTTTATAATTTCAGCAGTAATAAGATATTGACGCAGAGCACACACAAATAGGCTCACCATGTAAACTAAAGTAAGAGTCATAATAGACATGGACATAAAGTATGCTCGAGAACCAAAAGATTTTTTCCTGCTGAAAAATCCAGAAGGACTTCATGGGAGAGGCAGTAGTTTTGACTTGAACTTGGAGTATGGGATCATTTTTCAATCAGGAAGAAGTTAGGGAAGTAAGAAGAAATAAGAACTCTAAATTAAAGACAAGACCCAGATGCTAGAATGGGCAGCATGCATTTGGAAGCCTATTAGTACATTTTGGCTGGAATGCATGTAGGGGAGTAGGAGGAGATCGCATTATGATGTTATATTGGGGTCACAGCATGGGTGGGCCCTGAATGTCAGACTAAAGAATTTGGAATTTGTTTACTGGGTGATGAGAAGAGACCGACAGTTTTTTAGTGGGGAGGTGATGGGCCTACAGCTTTAGACAGATTACCTTGGTAGATGCTAGAATTTAGGAGTTGAAGGGAAACAGGGAGGTGATTCTCAGGGCATGAGTGAGGGGTAACATGGAGCTGAACTAGAATGCTGGCAGTGGAGCATCAATGAGGAACAGTTGTCACAGGTGCTGCAAAGATAGAATAAGAGAAGTTGGCCATTTATTTGCTGTAAGGATCAATGCAGAAGGACATATGGAATACGACTCTGAGTGATGATCTTTCTAGAAATCAGAGAGTTCAAAAGAACAAGTTTTAGAAAGATGGTGATGAGTTTGATTTGGGAAATGCTAAGGTATGAGAGTGAACTACTGATATTGCTCTATGGTAAAAAATATATCTGGGCAATTGTGCTGAAAAATAATAGAGAAGCTATGAGCAAGGAGCTAAAGGTCCACATCTTATTTTTAGTCCTTTTTTTCTTTTTGATGTGATTATATGCAAAAACTATTAATTCTTTTCAAATAGCTTGTGAATTAACATTGAAAAGCAAGCTTTCACTTGTTTCTCCTAAGAGATGACTGCAGAGAAGATTGCAGTATTAAGGCTATTTGAAGTTTGAACTTATTGACTTGCTCATGGAAGTAGTAGTATTTGAAAATGAATCAAGTCAGATTCAGCAGTGCATTGCTTGGCCAGAGGTCTTGAATTAGGAAAGGTTCTAGAATATTAAGACTACAGCCAGCAGCCAAGAGTCATGTGGCTTGGGGCACAATGTTATTGCAGAAGACACAAGGAAGCAAAACACCAGCAGGTTCTGGCAGGCCTGCTTTCTTGGTCTATGTGCAGCTCCCAAGACAAAATCATTCTGGACAGGAACATATCTGCTCCTTGGGGGGTGGAGAGGGGGGTCTATAGAGCTTCCAAACAAGGTCAAGGTAAAAACTACAAAGGGATCTCCATTGAAGAGACTCTTATTTTTTTTTTTTTAAATCCAAAAGTTATGTACTGCCATATAGAATTTTTCTAACCAACATGGCACTCACTAGCCAAATGTGGCTACTGGATATTTTTAAACATTTTTTTTTTGTTTAGTTTTAGATGGACAGAATACATTTATTTAATTTATTTTTATGTGGTGCTGAGAATTGAACCCAGTGCCTCACACATGTTAGGCAAGCACTCTACCACTGAGCCATATGCAGAGACCCACTATTGAATATTTGAAAAGTGATTAGTCCAAGTTCAGATTTGTTATGAGTGATACCATACCATATCAGACTTCAAAGACAGAATAAAAAAAGGATGTCAAATACCTCATTAATACTTTTGTACTAGTTTTATATTGAAATACTATTTAAATAAAATGTATTATTAAAATAAATTTTGAATATTTCTTTTTACTTTTAATAATATAGATACTGTGCAATTTTAAACAATTTATGACTTGTATTTTCATTTTATTAGAAGTGCTACAGAAAGTTCATGCTATTTTTGACTGCCTTAATAAAATAGTATTATCTCCTCTTATTTTTCTGGCTTTTTTTTTTTCCTTAGGGGGAACCTGTCAAAACATGTGCACTGTTAATAAACAGGTTAATGCATTCTTATCTGTTGTCTGGGACAATTTATCTGCATTTCAATGTTTCCATGGATATTAGTACAACTGCAGGTTTGTTTTAATGGTTATGATGTTCTGTACAGTTTGCATGTTATAAAAATGAGTGAAATAAAAAATGTGAAAGCCTTCATTATTGGGTGCCATTAAACAGCAAGAAAGACAAAGAAAGGAAAAGGTTTCATATCAATAACTTTCAAACCAGCCAAGTGGTTGTCTGACATGTTCAAATAGACTCGACCTTTCTAAAGAAGAGGTTATTGCAAAATACTCCTCTCTCATAAAGAGTTTGGAACCAATATCTGTTAGAAAACCAAACTATAATCGCAAATTCTCAAAAAAAAAAAAACAGTGCGTAAAGGATCATTTTGCTCTCCCATTGGTGAAGAGCAAGTAACTGTTTAGAAAGGGTATCCCTGGATTCAACTGTAGGGCTTCCAATTCATTTTGTTTTTGTTTTTTTTTCTTGTGGAAATTGTAATGTTTGATCATAACACTGACCTTTAGCTTAATTTGCCCTAATTCTGCAAACTTTCCTGCTTCACACCAACAAACTTCTATGATTCTACAAATTTGGTGTATGTTAGCATTTAACAGAATGTGAAATAGCCTCAAGGATTCTCCACCAAATGGAACTGATTATACAATGAAAATAAAATTAAGCAAGGATCTGAGACATCATGTAAAATATTTTACTATGTTTTGCAAGCCTCTTTGCATTTAAGAAGCAAGTGAGTTTGTTTTTAAACAAAAGTAGTCTTTAAAAAAAAAAAGCAAACCTTTATTCACTGTCTTTGAAGTGAAAGCAAGCAAAAAAAAAAATCAAAAGTTAAACAACCACAGTGAGATCCAAAAGGGAGAGTTACAACCTGAGGCTTGCCTGCCACACTGAATCTGCTGTTCTTCAAAGCTCTTGGGAGCTGTTTATGTATACAGACAGTCTGATAGTACTCAGTAGACAGTGAACCTTTTGGAAGAACAGACAGTTCTTAAATACCTGTCACTGGCGTTATATTGCAGAGCAAGATGAAACTGAAAGATTCTCATGTTCAGCCTTTAATATTGGTACAACAGAAATGACTTCATCTGTGCAATTAGTGAACAAGCTGTTCCCTCTCATGTAATAGCTCCAGGAGGAGAAACTTATTTTGACTTTGATTTGTCCCATTTTTCTTCCACACTGAATGTTGTAACCTTGTGAACCAAAATCTCTTGGCCTAATAATTACAGTCAACATGAAAAGCTCTACCCTCAAATTATAATTATTATCACAAATAAAAAGAGGGAAAATAAATTAATCTCAGTCCTTCCATTTCAATGTTAACAGATGACATCCACCTGCACCTTGGAAGTTTTGTGCTCCAAATATTTTGGCACTTTTTCATCTGTAAAATAAAACTAAATTTCTGCTTAATAAATAACAGAGGGTTATGTTGTTGCTACTATAGTTGCTTGATTGTTCTGCTTGGGTTGTGTACTCCAAAAAGTTGAAAAGTACTTAAATTCTTTTACTTAAAGGAAAGACACTCAAAAAGAGTTTCTTTACCATTCAGTTTCAACTATTTAAAGAGAGAAGACTGAAGAGAGGCAAGCACTTCCAGAAATAGATGGCTCTTATATGATCAGAGTATATGAGAAATTGCAACTTGAGCATTGGTTGAGAAGAAAATGTTCAGATATTAACATATTATGTCCCAGAAAAATGAGACTATAGGTTGTGAGTTTTAACTGAATCAACAGTGAGTCTAAATAAGCACACCCATTACTCTTTTTCATCAAAATCAGAAAAGAAGTATCATAAAATCGTTCCAAATATACCATTCTTCCAGGCCTACTTTATCTTGCCAGCGATAAGATAAAGGAATCTAGGGACTCTCAGCAATGTTTCTTAAGGAATGCCAAGAGTTTTTAGGACTTAAGGATCTAGACTCATCATTTCAAAGGAAAAAGTGAATGTAGAGCAAGGGCAAAATGTTAGGAAATGCTCCCTTGAAAAGTAGCAGCAAAAATTCCTTTATGCTGTGCCTTTTGAAGAGGGATTCTTACTAGAGCCCACTTTAACTTGGGAAGAGTAAGTTAAGAAAATACTTTTAAGTATCACTATTTTCTCTCTAAAAAGTGTTTTTGGCTGGGTTTGGTGTACACCTTAATCCCACCTTAATCCAACTCTGGAGGCTGAGGCAGGAAGATCACAAGTTCAAGGCCAGTCTTAGAAACTTAGTGAAATCCTGTCTCAATATAAAATAAAAAGTGCTGGTGATATAGCTCAGTGTAGAGTGCTTGCCTTGCATAAGGCTCTGTGTTCAATCCTCAGCACTGAAAAAAAAATGTTTTTTTTCCATTTAATTTCACATCTGATTTTTTTTTTAGTGAAAAGATTATTTATTTATTTGTTTGTTTTTCTCTTAGTGCTAGAATGGCACATGTGTTTCCACTCTAGTCATGTTATTCTATTTTCAAACAGTCAATGCACTAATAGGGATAAAGGGTAGATCAGCAGTAGACACAAGGGAGGGAGCCAAATACACTATATCCTAGCACAGTTACTAACTTTGAACTGATTTAACTGAATCCTTCTGAAAGAGGGTCTGATTTAGGAGACGATTTCACCCAAGACATTTTTTTTTTTTAAGTGGGTAGCCTAGTATCTTAGAAGAATCAATGTGCCATTTCTAGCTATTCCCTAGCACTTTTCTGGTCTTCAGGCCATAAGTTATAAAGCTAGACCAGGGCCAGGATAAATTATTTAGGTAGATGCAACATAGGAAGCTTTTCATCTGAAGGAACTATAGGCCACTGGATTAAACCATCTTTTGATGGCTACACAAGTGATTGGAGATTTTTGTGAAAGATGGTATCAGTAGATTCAATTAACCATGAACAGTTCTTGTAGGTCCTCTTTTTTTTCTTCTAAATATTTTAGAAATGATACAGAAATATGTTAACCACATCAAGATGGGTATAGAAGAAATGAGTCAATATTTCAGAAGAGAAAATCAGAATTGATCATATTCATGTTATACTGGGGAAAATGGCTAGAATTGAAAGGGGAAAGTTCATTGAAGATAATGTTGGGAGGAAACAGGACCTTGTTCATTTAAAAAATAATTATTGAATGTCTACAATATACCAAGCTTTATTCTAGGTGCTGGTTTAATTTCAAGGAACTCATATTCTAATGAAATCTGAGAGTCTAATTGAAATTGAAGCGTTGAACTTTCACTTATGGCCATGATAGAGTAACAGCAAAAAAATTTACCCTCCCTTCTTTTTTAAAATTTATTTTTTATTTCTTTCTGTATTTTTTGTTGGTGCATTATAGTTGTGCATAATGATGGGATTTGTATATATTTGTACATGCACAAAATATAACCATATAATTTGGCCAATACCATTTCCCAGCACTTCCCCGCCTCCTCCTCCCACTACCTTCCCTTCTTAAAGAAAAGCTTGAAACAATGGTTACAGACATTGGAAAGTAGGCACAGCAGGACAGAGAACCACTCCCCTCAAAAAAAAAAAAAAAAAAAAAGGGCAGAAAATGAGCCTGATGAAGGTTCCAGCTTTTTGCCTAGAGAATTTTCAGGCCATTGCACAGGAAAAGTGTAGCCTGCAATCTCTCTGAGTTGAGACAAGGTTCAGAGTTTGGAGATACCAAAGCAGTAAGTCTTCAGGGGGACAGAACACTGGAGAGAAAGCTACAATGAAGGAACACTTCAGATATTTGCAGGGGGTCTCCTTGAGTCTTCAGCTGCATTACTAGAAGTCAGCACTTGGATTTGAGGAAAGTACCAAGGCTGGAGAACAAAAGCTACTGGAAAGAAGCAGGTGGAGCAATCCTTGAAGCACAGACAGGGCTGGGAATACTCTATGTTCCCATGAGCCAGAGTAGAAAGACTTCCAAACACTTAAGGAACTGAGTGGAGCCTTACAGAAGGGTATTGACTCAACACTAGTAGCTAGTTATCCCTAGTTGAAAGACTATTCTGTACCCACAAAATTTAAGAGGAAGCCTCAAAAACAGTACACTATTGCCCGGTAGTTTAACTGCAATCCTTTAAACATATTTAAAGGATTATAAACATCCAGCACCCCAAAATCATTAAACTTAACAATGTCTGATACTAAATTAAAAATGATTAAACATGCTTAGAAGCAGGAATGTAAGACCAAGGATAGGAAGGAAGTCAATAAAAACAGGCCAAGAAGTGATTCAGATGACAGAACTTGTACACAAAGACATTAAAACAGGTATTATATATAGTCCAAATGTACAAAAAGTCAGAGGAAAACATGAGCATGGTGAGGAGGGAAATGGAAGCTAACTAAAAAGACTTAACTCAAACCTCTGGAGTTGAAAAGTGCCCTGGATGTGGCTGGGATTAGGAGCAGATTAGACATTACAAGAAGAAAAGATCAGTAGACTTGAAAGCACAATAGAGACTATCCAAAATGAACCACAAAGACTAAACACACTGGGGGGAAAGACGAACAGAACATCATTGAGCTGTAGGCAACATCAAGCAACCTAAGGTGTGTGTAATTGGAGTCCCAGCGGGTGAGGAGAGGCAGGTGAGGACGGAAAAAATATTTAAAGATATAATGGCCCCAAATTTCTCCATTTGATCAATTTGTAGCATGGTTTGAAAAGACCCAGAAGTTCTTTTTCATTAGAAAGCACTACCTCTGAGGTCATTTCACCTGGAATGCCCCAACTGCTTCTTCACCTTCACTGGTCTGAAACACACTTTAAGACCACAGCCTACACAAGACATTCCCAGACCCTTCCAAGTGATTTCATCCTTCGCTCAACAGTGAATACTTTTTGGATCATCAGTTATTTGAGAGTTAAGTCACGCAGTGACTGGTGAAAGTTCCTGCAAAGTTGTTTCTCTTCTTTTTAATTTTTATGCAAATGTTTCCATGTTTATGTCCTTCCTCCACCCAAATTTTGGATTCTCTCTCCTTTCCCTTCAAAGCATACCTCCTCTACAGAATTGCCCCGTTTCCTGTTCAGATTTCTATTATCTTTTGAAAAATAAGCTTCATGACTAAAAACCTCCCATGATCCTTCTACACTCTTGAGTTCTGTTGTTTTATCCTTTCCCCCTTCACAAATAATTCTCTGAAAAGATTTTTCGATTTTTTTTCATATCC
Organism: Marmota marmota marmota; assembly: GCF_001458135.2. Lineage (NCBI taxonomy): Eukaryota > Metazoa > Chordata > Mammalia > Rodentia > Sciuridae > Marmota > Marmota marmota. Next base: position 9,724,720 of record NW_025999853.1, on the reverse strand, counting down.
TATGTATATCTATGTATATCTCAACAATGCACTGCTGCATGGAAGCCATCATCCCCCCCACCCCCCAAAATTGTTCTCATCAAAGTTACCAGTGACTTATTTGCTGCCCATGTCCAATGGAGTCTTTTAGCTTTAATCTTTATTTATTCCACAAAACACTTGGAGCATCTGCTATACCTGGAGCTGGGAATATGATGGTAAGAAATACAAAGTCCCTCCCAGAGCAAAAGTCTAGCAGGAAAGTCAAGCAATTAAGCAACAAGGTTTCACCTGGTATTTGTTGATGGTGGCTACTCCCTCCCATGTGAACTTCTATGTGATGTTGGCATCTGTGTTACCATCTTCCTGGGTTGTCTTCTCCTTCTGATTCTGATCATGTTTTAACAGCCTTCATTTGAGCTGTTTTTCTTTCACCTGTCCCATGGTTTCCCCCACTGTTTCCTTCCTTGGCCTTCTTCCCAATTTATATCTCAAATTTTCTTCATGTTCTCATTTATGTTAATCGTTTCATCTATCTACTATAAACTGATACTTCCAAATCTCTATCTCAAGTCCATGTTATTTCCCTGAATTGCAGACTTGCTTTACCTCCTAGAGATTCACCTGGATGTCCATAAATGCTCCAAAGTAAACAAGGCTCCATTACATTATTATTATACCTACCCATGTTCCCCTATGAGCTCTTGGATTTAGTAAATGATACCATAGTCTTAAATCTTGGCACATTCTTGATTTCTTTTTCATTTAAACCTCATTTCCAATTGCTCACCAAATCTCATTCATTTGTTTGTACACATTTTTCAGGAGGGTCTCTATCCTCTCTACCCCTATAACTGGTGCTTTGATTCAGACTTAGTCATTTCTCTTTTGGGTCTATTAGTCATATTCTTCTGCTTTTGGTCTTGGTTTTCATTTTTTAAAAATTCAATCAGTTCTATACAGCAAAACGTGGCCTTTCTGAAATAATATCCAATTACTTTGCTTCCATGCTTAATATCTTTTGCGAGTTCACCATAGAATTTCAGATAAAAAACTCATGTTCTCCTTTGTGGCCCACAATGCCCAGCTAACAGCCTAGTTTCTCACCTCATTCTGAATTACCCATTTCCCCATGGCATCTCATATATCATGGTATTTGCAAATATTGCTCCTTCTGCTGAATCTTGCCCCTTCCTCCTAATGTCTCTTCAGGTCATTCTTAAGGACTCAAATCAGACATTGCCATATCTATCAGCTTCCCTTACATTGCCCTTCCCCAAGCTGATTAGATGCCCCTCCTGTTACATCCATAAAATTTTCCACAAATATTATTTGTGAAGTATTTACCTTGATTTTAAAATATTATCTGTTTATGTTTACTAGTTTGTGAATGCCTCCCCACCCTCGCTAATCATCATCTGATGTACTATGTATTTCACATGTTCATCTTTATCTCCCAACAAGCCTATAAACTATGTGGTGATAGCAACCAGAACTGCATAATACTGGCATAAAACCAAACCCAAAGGAATAGAATGGAAACCCCAGAAATAAGTTCAGATATTTAAAGGCAACTGGTATCTGACAAAGACACCAAGAACACACATTGAGAGGAGGACAGCTTCTTCAATAAATGGTTTTAGGAAAACTGGACATCCATTTGCAGAATAAAACTAGACCCCTATCTCTCACCAGTTTAACAACAACAAAAACAACAACAGAAAAACGGATTAATGTCTTTAAGGACTTAAAATGGATTAAGGACTTCAAGGACTTAAGTGGAAGAACAGAAACTATGAAACTAATGGAAGTAAATGGGAGGTGAAGGAATGGGGGGAACTTCAGGACATTGGTCTGGGTACAGATTTTGGGGAGATTAGACCTGAAAAGTACAGTCAGGTAAAGCAAAAGTAGACAAATGGGACCACTTAAACTAAGAAGCTCTGTCCCACCGTCACCACCACAATGACAACAAAACAATCAACAGAGTGAAGACATAACTTGCTGAATGGGAGAAAGTATTTGCTAACTATCTGTCTGACAGAGGATTAATATTCACAATACATAAAGAACTCAAACAACCCCCAACAGGAAACAAACAACAAAACAAACAACTAAGAAATGGGCAACTGATCTAAATAGACGCTTCTCAAAAGAAGACATACATATGGCCAAGAGTATGAAAAATGTCCAACATCATTATCCATCAGGAAAATGTTACTCTAAACCACCAAATGGCTTGATCTGGAATACCCTACAAAGGCTCCTGTGTTAAAGGCTTGGTTCCCAAAACAACAATGTTCAGAGGTGGGGATGTGGGCAAGTGATTGGATCATGAGGGTTAAAGCCTAATCAATGGATTAATCATTGGAATAATCAATAGATTAATCCATTGATAGATTCATAGTTTAAGTGGACTTTTGGGAGGGGATAGAAACTGTAAGAGGTTAGAGCTAGTTGAAAGGTGTGGGTCTCTGGTGGCCTGCCCTTGAGGACTCTATTTTGTCCCCAGCCTTTTGTTCTCTCTCTCTCTCTCACACACACACACACACACACACACACATGCACATCTGCTTCCCAGATGCCATGAGGTGAACATCTTACCTCCCAGCACACCCTTCCACCATGATGTTCTGCCTCACCTCAGACTCAGAGAAACGAAGCCAGCCAACCATGGACAGAAACCTTTGAAATGGTAAGCCAAAATAAGTTTTTCTCCTCTAGATTACTTTTTTCAGGAGTTTTGTCACAGAGATGAAAAGCTGACTAATAAAACCACAGTAAGATGATATCTTACCTCATTTAGAAAGGGTATTATTAAGGAGAAAAAAGATAACAAATGCTGGCAAAGATGTGGAAAAATGGGAACTTTTGAATGCCATTATTGGTAGGAATGTAAATTAGTATAACCATTATGGAAAATAGTATGGAGATTCCTTAAAAAACCCAAACTAGAAATATCATAATATCCAGCAATCCCACTACTGGGTATGTAGCCAAAGGAAAGGAAAATCAGTATGTCAAGGAGATATCTGCACTCCCATGTTAATTGCAGCATTGTTCACTGCAGCCAAGATTTGTAGCAAACCTAAATTTCTACCAATGAATGAACAGATTAATATAGTATATAAACACAATGGGATATCACTCAGCCATTTAAAAAATAATAAAATCATGCTGTTTGTGGCAACACAGATGGAACTGTAGGATATTATGTTAAGTGAAATAAACCAGGAACAGAAAAACAAATACTGCATGTTCTCATTTTTGGAAGCTAAAAAAGCTGATTACATAGAAGGAGAGAGAGGATTAGTGGATATGAGAGTCTAGGGAAAATAAGGGAGAGAGATAATAGAAAGACATTGGTTAATAAGTACAAAATTACAGTTAGACAAGAGAGGCATAAGTCCAAACATACTGTAGCACAATAGAGGGATTACCGTTACTGACAATTTATTATATATTTAAAAATAGCTAGAAGGGAAGCTTTTCAATGTTCTCACTTCATCTCAAATAAATAATAAATGCTTGAGGTGATGCAAATTCTGATTATCCTGATTTTATCATTATGCATTATATACATGTATCAAAATATCCTATGCTTCACTTTTATGCACTGATCAAAAAGACAGAACATAAGCTACACAAAGGAGAAGACTTTTGCCCATTTTGCAATATCCTTGACACTCAAAACAGTTACTTGGCATATAGTAAGTACTCAGCAGTAATTTCTTATATATAAAAAAATAAATCTTTGCCCTGGTTACTTAGAGCAGTACCTAGCGCGTGTATGAATCATTAAACTCTACTGCAACCTCATTTGTTTATCTGTCCCCCTCCATGATTATAACTCCTCCAGGTGACTGACTGCATTTTATTTATCTCAGTATCTTTAGTACCTAGAAAAATTTGTGGCATATTCTCCATTCAATAAATGAATCTTCCCACCACTATTGCAAAAGTTTCTCAGGGCAGAAGTAACACCTGATAGCACCCAGAACAGTGCCTTCCATATAAAAGATATTCACTGAATATGTGTTTATTGCAAGTTGACCATCAATCACAAATAAAAGACCCAATTAAAAAAAGCATAATACCAGGATGTATAAATGGTACTATAAATTCACAAAAGACATTTTCTTAAACTTGACCTTTAGGGTCTTACCATTTTGAGTTAATAATTAAGTGTTCACACTATTAAAAAGGAAATCTAGGGGCTGGGGTTGTGATTCAGTGGCAGAGTACTCACCTAGCATGTGTGAGGCACTAGGTTCAATCCTCAGCACCACATAAAAATAAATAAAATGAAGGTATTCTGTCCATCTACCAATTTTTAAAAAAGTTTTTTAAAAAGAAATCTATGGGAGAAATATGATAAATCAGATTTGCTTCATAAACTATTTTCTTTATCTGGATAATGCAAATATCTGTTAATTCACTAGGGGTTGCAAAATGGTGATATTTTATTTCTAAATTTTCCTGTAAGCTAGAATATTTCTATGAAGACAAACTTTCCTTCACCAATTATTTGATTACCCCAAGATACAGTTTTTGTGGAAAAGGCAAGTAAATTCTTGTTTGTTGTTATTTCAAAATAACAAGCTAGTTCACTTCCATCCTTCATAGAAAATAAATTTTAACTAATTTCATTTTTTGTAATGTTTTAATGCTCTAAATTCATTTGGATATAAAACACTGTTATGATTTAGATATGGTGTCCCCCAAAAGCTCACATGTAAGACAATGCAAGATGGTTAAAGGAGAAATGATTGGGTTGTAAGAGTCTTAACCCAATTAGCGAATTAAACCCCTAATAGGGATTAACTGAATGGTAACTGAAGTGGTAGGGTATAGTTGGAGGAGGTGAGAATTAGGGCATGGCTTTGGCATATATATTTGTATCTGAAGAGTGGAGTCTCTACTTCCTGTTTACTGTGATGTGAGCTGCTTCCATCTGCCACCCTATCCTGCTGTGATGTTCAATCTCACTTTGAGCCCTGGCCTTCTAAGGACTAAGACCTCTGAAACCGTTAGCCCTCAAATAAACTTTTTCTGCTCTATAGTTGTTTGGGTCAGATCCTTTAGTCACAGCAGTGAAAAAATTGACTAAGGGCTTGCGATGTGGCTCAAGTGGTAGCGTGCTCACCTGGCACGCATGAGGCACTGGGTTTGACCCTCAGCACCACATAAAAGAAAATAAAGATATTGTTTCCACCTAAAACTAAAAAAAAAAATATTTTTTTTAAAAACTGACTAAAACAAATACTTAGCTCATATTTTCTCTATTTTGCGTGGTTTTTTTTTTTTTTTTTTTTTTGGTACCAGGGATTGAACCCAGTGATACTTACTTAACCACATTTCCAGTCCTTTTTATTTTTTGATACAGGGTCTTGCTAAATTGGTTAGGGACTTGCTAAATGGCTGAGGCTGGCCTTGAACTTGCAATCCACCTGCCCCAGCCTTCTGAGTCACTGGGATTACAGGTGTGCATTACTGCATCTGGCTCTTTTGGTATCTTAAATGTGTTACTCCAGTAGCTTTTTTAAAAAAATATTTTATTTATTTTTGCACTACAATTCTTTTTTTTTTGGTTTTATTTTATTTTATTTTTTTAATTGGTTGTTCAAAACATTACAAAACTCTTGACATATCATATTTCATACATTCAAGTGGGTTATGAACTCCCATTTTTATCCCAAATACAGATTGCAGAATCACATCGGTTACACATCCACATTTTTACACAATGCCATATTAGTAACTGTTGTATTCTACTACCTTTCCTTTCCTATCCTCTACTATCCCCCCTCCCCTCCCCTCCCATCTTCTCTCTCTACCCCGTCTACTGTAATTCATTTCTCTCCTTGTTTTTTTCCCATTCCTCTCACAACCTCTTATATGTAATTTTATGCACCATTATATCATAATTTATGATATCTGATTATATAAGGTATGTTGACACCAAATTCACATCTTCGTACATGTATTTTGTATAGAGATGAGGGTCTCCTTTCACAATCCATGCTATTCCCTTTCTCCCTCTCCAGTAGCTTTTAATATAAGCTATTGCATCAAAAAATTTGTTGAAGCTGTGTACAGTAGTGCATGCTTACAATTCCAGCAGCTTGGGAGGTTGATGCAGAAGGACCATAAATTCAAGGCCAAACTGGGCAATCTCAATCTCAACAAGAAAAAAGTTTGATGATAATCTAATCCTATTTCATTTAGAAGTAACTTGGTCTGTTTTTACCTTGATGCCCAAAAAACATTTTTTTTCCCTTTTCCTAATGTCTAATAGGTTTAGAAAAATGTGTCTTAGTATTAACTGCTCTGGGTTACATGGTGTGTCTTTTCAATAAGTAATTTCAATATGTAATCTTTTATTTTAGAAAAGTTTTTTTGAATCATGCTTTATAGTGTTTTGTTGCACTGTTGGCTTTTTTTCTTCATGAACTCCTATTACTATATGTAGGATATTCTTTGACATATAAATATATATAAGTAGGTTGCTAGATGGATAGTTTGTGTACATATATAAATGCTTTTTCAAATCCTCCACATCCTTGCCAGTACTTTGAATGTTCCACCTTTTAGATTTTAGCTACTCTATTTGGTGTACAATAGTAACTTGTTCCAGTTGCAATTTGCATTTTCTTAATGAGAAATATTAAGCATTTGTCATTTGTGTACCTTCTTTGGCGAGATATCTATTTAAATCTTTTGTGTATTTTTTTTTGTTGAGTTTGAGGGTTTTTAATCCTAGAGATCAGTCCTTTATCAGATATATTTGCAAATATTTTTTCCTAGTCTATGTCTTGTTTTTTCATTCTCTTGTGTCTTCCAAAGTGTTACAACTTGTTTTTGTGTTACAATTTATCAACTTGGTTTTTATGGATCTTGTTTTTGGTATTGGATTTAAAAAATCTTTGCCCAACTTAAGGTCACATACATTCTCCCCTGCCCTCGACTTTATAGTTTTAGGTTTCACATTTAGGTTTATGATACATTTTCAGTTAATTTTGCATAAGAGTCAATATATGGATATACAATTGTTCCATCACCATTTGTTGAAATGATTCCCCCCCCCCAGAGTGACTTTGCATGTTTATTGAAAATTAGTACCATATATGTGTTGGCATGCTTCTGGGCTTTATATTATGCTCTATTCATCTATTTGTCCGTCTGTAAATCAATATCACACTTTGTGGAATTCTGTAGCTTTATGATAACTCTTAAAATCATTATTTGTAGTCATCAAACTTTGTTCATTTTAAAAGTGTTTTGGCTATTTCTTTACACTTGCATATGAATTTTATAGTGTCAATTTCTATAAAATCTATGGTTTTCTTGTAATTCCTTTTTCTGTTCTTGGTTAATGCTGGTCTTATAGCATGTCTTAGGAAGGAGTTTCCTAATCTTTTAGTTTCCTGGAAGAGTTTATGTAAAATTGGCATCACTTCTTTCTTAAATGTTTGGTAGGATTCACTACTGAAGCCATGTGGGTGTCCAGTTTTCCCTATGGCAACATGTTTAACTATATATTAAATTTCTTTTACAAATAAAAATTATTCAGATTATTTTATATATACATATGCTTTTACAGTTTGTGTCTTTCAAGAAATTTTGTAATCTTTTTTTATTGGTTTTTATAGAACTACTGTGACTATACTGGCCATTTTAAGTGTCTTCACCATACACCCAGGTAAGAGGTAACTATGGTTCATGATGAATGAGTTAATTAATTTGTGGTAACAAGAACATAATATATATGTATATCAAATCATCTTGTTATTCTCCTTAAATATATACAATTTATTGTATAATATACATAAATATATACAAACTATTAAAATACAATAAAAGAATACAATATATGTTTCCAGGTTTCTCCAGATTTTCTAAGGTTTGAAGCTAGAATGAGCATACAATAAAATATAAATTGGTATAGTTAAGAGGCCCCTGTGAAAATACAGAATTAGCTTTACTTGATTGCCACATGGTTACATATTTCAAAGCGAATGAAAAATTAAGAGATCCACACTAAAATGTCCTTAAGAAGTGTATGAAAACTTCACTGCAGATTAATAAGATTACTGAAATCTTAAGTACTTTGCTTTTGTATGGATAACTAAAAGCACTGATAATGTAAAATATTTCTGTGAAGTTAAGCAATTTGTTCATATAAACAAATCTTTTTTTCCCCCTTTCCTTTCTTGGGAGAATTATTCAAACTCTCCAGGGCCTCAAGTTATTCAGACTAGATATTTGCTAAGATTTCTTCTAGACTTAAATATACTTTTATTCCAATTCTTAGAAATTACTTCAAAATTAAGTTTTTAATCTCAACTAATTCTGAAGAGTTTTATATCAATTTGAAGATAAGTATACACAATTGTCTAGTAAATAATTTGTAGCTACTATAAAGTGATTTTTTAGAAGTATTTGATATCTGCCCATCTAAAGTAATATTGTTTGGGGAAAGACGAAATGGAATCACAAATAAAATCTTTATACTTCATGTTTCAAAGGACAATAAATGTTTTAAGATTTTTAACCAAGTCAGTGTGACATTTGCTTTATTATCAGTCCTTTCACTTATTAATCTTACCAACAAAAAATTTAAAAGTTAATTTTTTGAAAGACAACTTGGCATTGTTGCAATAGCTATTAAAATACAGGATTAACTTGTGGGAATTTCCAAGTCCTTGATGGAGGAATGTTAGAACAGGTAGTTAGGCAGACATGAGCAAAACGGGTAGAGAAAGGAAATTCAGGCTGTTCCAGGCAACACCCAACTGGCCAAAGAACTGTCTTCTTGAGGTTGGTCAGACAGCTCCCTGCCATTGTGGAGAAAATGGGTACAGTCTATGTTGCAAAAATTTCTAACATGACAAAATCAGTGTGCAAGCACACTAAACCACGCAGGAAAGTGTAGTAACCGCCTCAGATAAACAATTCAGAGTGGGAGAATCCCCAGCAGGACATAAAAGCCCACAATGTAGAATACACAGGCCATATCCTCTCTTGGAAGCAGTCTGCTCCATATACCTCAGAGTATTAATTCCATTTCATTAAGTAAATCCATCATGCTTTTCTAACAGATAAATCAATAAATAAACTGTTGGAATGTAAGTTCTTCATGAACCCTAGATATCAAGATTGTTTTTGTGAAGAACATACATGATCAGAAAAAAAGCATTTTACTGACCATTATATTGTCTGGACACTCTTTAAGAGCACATGGACACAATCAAGAGCCAGGCTCTAGTTCAGATATAAAAGTTTCACAGAAAAACTCTATGGGATATGTGTAATAGGAAACATTTAAAAATTCTATTATAACAGAATATAAAGATATAGATTTAGTTATTGTTTATCCTCTGCTCATTTTTTGGAAGATTTTAAAAACTAAAATTTTTAATGAAGAAGTTCTGGAAATCCTGTGTGTGGCTTATCATCCAATTTGTCTTTATATCCAAGAAGAAACTATATATTTTAAATAAACAGAAGCTTGGGTCAATCTAATATTTTGGAGGAAGACTGTCTATATCTGCGGCTTCTGGTGATACCCTGAAATACATCCCTGGGTCTCTCCTGGAGTTCAACCACAGATGTAATAGAGAGTCGTACTCAATCTTTTGGGTTTCATCTTTTGGTGGAGCAACCCATCTCAAGTGAAAGCCTCATTCTTCAGTCTCCAATTCAGTGTCCTTTTTAATGCCACAGAAGACCCCAAGGCCTATGAGCAAGGAGATCCCACAAGTGTAAGGCGTAATACCCCCTAGTAATAGTCCCAGGCTAGTGCACAAATGCTCCACCCTCCAGTCTTCAGATGGGCAATTCTGGGAAGCATTATACTCATTTGTAAGGAGTGCTAGTACTGAAATCAAATCTCAAGTACTCACAATGACTATCTCAGTAATATATCCTTGTATTGGATTTTCTTCCCTCTTTCATTCTGGTTGCTCTCATTTCTACTTCCTGGGGTTACTTCAAGTATCTATCTCAGAGTATGCTTTAGGTATGAGAAGTGACTCTGGAAAGAAAATCCATTAGGATGGTATTCTGGACTAGATCATTTACTCCTATTTCTAGGTTAAGAAGGATGGTAATTGCCCCCCGTGTGCATCATAATTCCTGTGAATCTCATCTATGGTGGAATAGGGTGAGAAGTAATGGAGTAACTGGTAGTTCTGTCACTAGAACAGCATGGGGGCAAAGGATTATGGAACTCACTAGCATTTGTTAACTGCCTTGGATATTTTGAGAAGAGAAATTGACAGGCCCAGATTGGCCAATCATCAACCTTGAGCATATTGTGGAAGCCAAAAGGCCTCCTGTCCAGGAAAATCAGACCCAGAGTGTAAAAATGGTAAAGGAGAGGAGAGGTACAACCTCAACAAGTTTACTTTGCTAAGCCAGGGCCCTGATAGCAAAGGGGTGTGACTGAGACATGGGATGAGAAAAGCTGGGCTTCAGAGGCCTGAATCCCTGGTTTCCTCTAAGCCCACTACACCATCCAAAGAGCTCTTTCTTTCACAATCAAGGAAAGGAGCCTCCCCTTACCTGGAGACCACTCAGAGTGTTACCTGAAGCTGGTGACTTATAAGAGAACTCTCATCCCTAAGACCCAACTCTACTCTCTGGCATTATTTCAAGAAGATTAAATGATATCGGGTTTCATCTGAGAGGGAAAATATATTTATTGAGCTGGGAAGAAATAGGTTCTGTACTGAAAGGATTTCAGGAACTGGCTGGTTAAGTACTGCTAGTAAGCTAGATAACATGTGAGAATAGATCTTTGAGTTTACTGGATCAGAGAGACAGAATGTAAGGTTGGATAAAGGAGACCTTATTGGCCAAAGTAACCATTCTCTGGGACAAGAAGAACTCAACTCTTTAGGTCTCTTTACCAGGCAACCAACTTTGTCCAGCAGAGTTTCTGGCACAGACCAAGAGAAATCTAAAGTGGGTGGTGAAGGAAGGAGATGATGATATTAGTTTTGGTCTGGATTGAGGTGCAGCAACAAGGACTGCAGCTAATCTTCCTGTGTAGTCTTTTAGGAAGGCTATAGCTGGCCATCATCTAGAAGTCTCGGTGACAGAGTAGACTTAACATGGAACGGTCAAAAAGTGGACAGCAGCAAACACCTCTTTTGGTCCACATTATTTCTTTTCTGCTTCTAGTAGCAGCCATAGTTTCCCTGGATAGTTCTAAGTAAGCTCAGGTTTGTCCTTCTTGTCAGTGAAATGCCAATGTAAGCATGAGCATCTTGATCTGCTTGCTATTCCAAGTCCTGCTTCAATATTGGGAGATACTGTTTCCCCCCCAAAAAACAGCACAGCCCAGAAGTGTAGGGGAAGTTAATGCCCCTGGCAGCAACTCTCAACTATAATGGGTAATGAAAACTGCTAACTAAATGTCTGCAGTTCTATCAGGTGGACAATATTGGGAAGCAGTCTATAAGCTTCTTAGGAGGTCTTAGAGCACTCAAGACCAAAATAGTAACCTTGATAATACAATACATCTTCATATTGGTTTTTTCCTTCTTCTCCATGTTCTCTTATTTATGCTTCCTGAGATCACCTCACAAATGACCTACAGACATCCAAATCTTTTCTCTGACTCTACTTTCAGGTGCCCTAAACTAGGTTGAGAACCACTAACCAAATGCATTTATGTCTCTTCATCTAAGTATTTTGGGGATTTTCTAGATATTAAACAAAAAAATATTTGTTTATGAAGAATTTTTTTGCAAGGCGAGGTGAGAGCATTTTCATTTTGTGCAAATGAAGTTTTCCGGTTTAGGCAATAAAGAAGCTGATGACAATGATGCTTGCTTACTCTGAACCACATTATAACTACCTTCAATATTTCTACTTGAAAATAAATAAAAACATCTCACTTTCATACTCATATGAACTATTGACCAAGGGGTAATGTGCATACTAATAAATACTATCAATAAGTTCCAGATCCATAATAGATATGACATATAAGTTTCAAGTTGTCACAATTTCATTCCAATATTATCTTCTATCAGAAATTTCTTTAACAATTTTTAGAATAAAAATGTATATAACTTTCCATGCTAAAATATTCACATTAACTTCATTCTATAATACTCACTGCATTCCTGGAATAGCTTACCTTCATTTTAAAACACTAGTTGCAATTTAGGTCATTCTATTTTTGATTTCAGAACCCTTATTTTGGTAACAAGACATACTTGCAGGTTATAAATGCTTTATTTTTTTTTAACATGAAGAAGCTTGGTGGTAAATATGTGGCTATTTGATGTTTTCTATGATGAAGAGAGTCAGACTCTCTCATAGAATGTAAACGTACCCTTACACATGTATATGTAATTTTTATCAAAATTCAGCTTAGTCACTGAAAGAAGACTCGCTATCTGAACTTTCTTCTACAGTCCTTTCACTTTCACCATCAGGCACTGGAGCATCTGGCCTTCTGAAAGAGAAGAAGGAAAACAATTTTTAAAGGTTTTTTCCAATTGAAGAGAAGCACTTACAAACTGTAAATTAGGTTCATCTTAGTCTACGGAGGCTAATAAATCTGCCAACTCTGTGTCCTTAAATGAGGGAGCCTCCTGCACTATAACAGCATGATTCTCTCTGGCTTCTGCGCTCCATGGGGATTAAGTGCTATTCCTGTAAGGCCACGGCTCTATTTTCTCTTGCCAGCCCTTACATAGTGTGCTACTTCAGCAGTTTCTGCTTCTCATTACCATGGAGACCCAACTATAGACAGAGATGTGATCTGTAGAAGCTGGCATGACCAATGCTAAATCCCTGCCACCTCAAGTGTACATGAGGCACAGAGAAAGGAAAGCTAGAAGTGGAGAGGAAAGGAAAGTCTTCATGTTCAGGAAAGTTGCAGGGAGAAACTTAGAAGAGAGTTCAAGAAAGGCCATGAAGAAATGTAGGCAGTATGGAAATTTTATGGGGAAGAAAAGTGCCTGGTCAAATGAGGTTCTTAATATTTGTTGGATATTTTCACTTACAAGTTGTAACTCTAGAGAATGAACATAAAAAGTGTTAGTGGGTAAAAAATACCATTTCACAGATTCCCTGGGCAGACAGAATGGTTAAACTAACTTTGTAGGGGTGTGCTATAAGAAACCAAAGTGAAACTTTATTGTTGCTATTAAAGCAGTCATTTAGATACACCCCACTAGTGTTTGTGCCAACAAATCATTTAATCAATGCAGTAGCACTATTGTTCTTTTCATTCTTATCAAGAAAGTAAATTAAGCAAGAGCAGTATTCTTTTGGGAAAATTAAGATAAAAAGGAAGAATAATATAACTACTATGCCTTAATAATGAAAATCACCAGACTATTTCTGCCTCAGGCTCCTTAATTCTTACTAAAGACTTAGGACACTCAATAAATAGAAACTAATAGTAGTAAAATAAGGAAACGTATTGTCTACCAGTTAACTTTTAGTTATCAAAAAAATGGCTTACATAAATTGATATGTTTGGCATGCTAATTAACAGAAGGAAATGGCACTGTTCTCTACCTTCAAATATAAACTCTACTGAAAAATTTTAGGTTATACCTGTAAGGCAACCACATATACCAAATACAGTAACACTTTTAAAACTGATAAAACATTTCCAGGTTTTGACTGATGCTCCATCTGCTAAAATACTAACACAGGACCATTATCTCCATCACTCTTCACAAAAGCAACAAACAACTTTATTAGCAGTGGGCATGAGTATTGGGCACACTTTTCCACGTAAATCAGTCTTTATTATGTGGTTGATTTCTTTCATCTCCACTATGTTAGAGGAAAAAATACTAGAGGGAATTACTTCAAAACTGCATCAAGATTATATTAGTATCTATGACAACTCAAATGAATAAAATAATATATGTAACTCCTTAAAACAGATGCTATTTAAAGGTAAAAGTACAAGGGAGTAAAATTTTAAATTTATTGTGTGTGTAATCATTTACAGATACATTTGATACTGTACTGCATACTAGAGTTAAGAACACAGACTCACTTTTGGGTCAGACTGTCTTGTGTTCAAATCCCAGTCTTGCGACTTACTTGTTGAGCAACTTTGACACAATATCTTTATTTTACATTTATGTGGTGCTGAGGATCAAACCCAGTGCCTCGTGCATGCTACGCAAGCACTCTACCACTGAGCCACAACCCCAGCCCAATATTGTTCTTTTTGACTGGCTTATTTTATTTAGCATTGTGTCCTAAAGGTTCATCCTTATTTTAACACGTGTCAGAATTTCCTTCAAGGCTAAATATTTCATTATCATGTGTATGCCAATTTGTTCATCCACTCATCTGTCAGTGGACACTTCCACCTTTTGGCAACTGTGAATAATTCTGCTATGAACATGGGTGCATAGGTATTTCTATGAGAACTTACTTGTGATCTTTATCCAGAGATCTTGCTTTTGATCTTTACCTAGAGGTAGAATTGCTAGAAGATATAGTAATTCTGGTTTTAATTTTTTGAGAAATCACTATACTGTTTTTGGTCTTTGAATGTGGCTTCTTTCACCAAGCATAATATCTTCAAAGTTCACAAATGTTGTAGGACCTATCAGTATTTCATTGTTAAGTACATTTAGTAGTGTTAATAGCAGCTGCATTATTTTATAGTCCCATGAACAGTGAGTGAGGATTCCAGTTTCTTCATATCCTCACCAACACTTGTTACTTACTGTCTGCCCTCATTCATTTAAAAATAAATACAATGCTATTTTGACTTGGAATCACTAGAAGAACACAAAGTGTACACTACTTCTCTTAGGGTACAAAAAAGAGAAAAACTTCAAGAAACCACAAAATCAAATGAGGCGTTACACAGGAAAACATTTTATAAGTTACAAAGTCTTAGACAATGTGAATAAAACTCACAGCAATGCCATCGGTTTTAGCCTAGATATCCATATTTTCAGGGGAAACAGAAATTTAGCTCTTTATATTATGAACTGTTGTATTCTTAACTTGATTCTATGCAATATGTATCTTTCATCTTGTTGTTCGTGGAGAAGTTTTAAGACCAGTTTGAAAAGATTACTACTTTAAACTACTAGCCTAAAATTCAACAATTATTAATCCAAACCCAAAGGAAACACATTTCACTACTGAAATCTAGAAATTAGAACTTTATAATAGTTTCTTACTATTTTAAATATATAAATGAATACTAAAGAAGAGTGTATCAGCAATATAGAGAAAAATATATAAAGTCACAAGTACATTCATGATGCATCCTGGATATTTTTAAAAATTCTCCATCTTTAAAATTACATAAAAACACTGCCTTGGTGTTAACATTTGAACAAGTGTATTTTTATATAATCTAAAGCATCAAGATTATCAATAAATTTTTAATAAAACCAAAAATTTTTTTTTAAGTTTTATATAAAATGAAATTTATTGACAATATATTTGTTAAAACATTATTATAGAATGTACATTTTTATACTAATTTTCATTCAATTTGATAATTTTCTTTTCTTTTTTTTTTTTTT